>NC_139514.1:45656983-45896983 GCF_947247035.1 Vipera ursinii | reverse complement strand
AATAGAATGGAATATAAAGCTGAGAAACTTTGCAAATTATTCTGTTGGGGTGGCATTTCTCACATGAACTGGCCAATAGAGCAGTGGTGGGATTCAGTCAGTTCATACCAGTTCGGCAGAAGCAGTAGCTAATTTTTTGTTGCCCAGGCCCAGAATGGACTTCCAGAAGCGGCATCCTCACAGAGAACTGGTTGTTCCCATATTTGAATCTCACCACTGCTATAGAGTCACATCCCTTGAAATAGGATATTCTCATTACCTGTACACCCTTTATTATTATTTAATAATTTCCTATGCTACATGATTTTCCCTTGCTTCATTATGCATAGCAAAATGATTCAGCAAACTGAGTCATTGACAACCACTTAGAGTGTTCATACTACCTATGTAAAGCTGAATTATACATAACAACTTCTTTATGTAAAGGAGGTAGTAACTTTGCAAATAATCTCCTACAATCTCTTAAAACTGGTTGGAAGTCAAATGCTCTTTCCCCTGATTTCTAGCCCCAGAGGCTCCTAGTTTAGAAAAAGCATAGAAACAGCTGCTTGGCAACTCTTAGTGTAACTCCATATTGCTTTCTGTAACTCGGGGGCACTGCATATCTTAATAGAGTATTTTAACTGAATTAGAACCACATCGAACTGCTTATAAACAAGAAGGTAGAAGAGATTATTATAGTAGAAAAGGCAAAGCCCTACCTAACTGCCATGAGACATGGGTATGCTCAGTACAATAAAATACTTATTGAATATGGAGTAACCACTGAATATATAATAGGGAAGGAAACTGAAGAAGGATAATTCTTTTTGCTCTTTTTAGCAGAGAATAAAGTTCTGACATGTTATATAAAACAGCAATTAAATTAGAGAAACATTCGTGCTGTGGCCCAGGCATTCTGAAAAGTACTCAGACTTTGACAGCTGTCAATTCTTAAATGTATATGACGGCTGACAAAGTTTGCATGGATAACAAAAGAAAAACAATGTATTGTTTGAAAACTGATTGCTATCTCTTCGCATATTACTCAGCTGATTATTCCCATATAATTAAACAGAAAGTGAATGATAGCCTTTTTGCATGCCTTGTAGGAATCTCTAAGAGACAACATAATATGTTTATATAGCAATTATTACAGCAATTATATTTTGCTGAGTACAATTTATATATTTAACATTTTTTGCCTATAATATTATTGTTGAAAATGTAAATATAATCCTGCTGATGCCTGGTATCTATCTTCCATGCAATTTAATACAGTGATACAAATGGCCAAGCTACTATGTAATTTCAATTTCTTGTGGTTTATTTATTTGTTAGCATGAAAATAAGAAAGGAATGCTAAGGCAAGAAGGGTCTGTTATAAAAATGTCCCTTTACACAACTGCATACTTGTTCCATTGTTTTAAAGTTGTGTGCCAAAAATGTATTTCAACCATGTTTATTTTCAGCAATGATAGTTGAATATTTGTGTATAATATTCATCTAATGCATTTTAATACTAGAAAAAAATATATCCTTTAAAAATATTTTAAAAATATTATTCAGAAAGGGGAAGGGGGTGAGAAAAAATCAATTTTAAAACAGAAGCAAAATCTGGATTTTGCTATAATTTGGTCACATTCAACAATCGATAAAAAAGCATGTAAAAGCTTTTGTTTAAAATCTCATCATTCAAGACTAACAAATTCAAGGCTTCAGCTTGGGGAGGGGACATCATATGAATAGCCCGCTATGTTAATATATTTAATTACATTTTATTTAATATTGTTATTTTATTCTCAATTCTGTGTGTCAATAACCAGAAATATCTCATACCATGCAGTATAAAATAAGTTTATTTTTGGTTTTCCAGGAATACAGATATAAGCATTAAATTATAATGTAAAATATATTGAGCAATAATAAAAGGTGTGTGAAGAGAACTCTCTATTAAACAAACATCTTAAAATCTGCTATTTACAGTTCTATTGAAAACTATTTTAATATACAGAATTTTCTGATAAAAAACATATCTTTTTAAAATGTCTTTAATGATTCCTTTATTAGCATTTATGTTTGCTTTTGATTTTCTCTAAAATGTTTGAAAATGTTTGTTTTCTTTCTTCTCTTCCAAGTACCACATTGTAGACAAAAAATCTTTTTAAGAAAATATTATTATGCAACTAAACCACAATATTTCACATGGCATAAAGCTCTCAATTATATTTTTATAAAATATTTTGTTTTACTAAATATTAATCACTTGCATATGGATTTTATAGAAATCCATATAATAAATTATTGTAAGGACTAAACATTGTAATAATATACATTAGTTAAATGTATAATTAGACTGAAAAATCCACAAACATTCAATATTAATTTGTATGTTGAGAAGTACTCTTCAGCATTAATATTTCAATAATGTATACCTACGGTATATTTATGGACTTCAGTAATTAACATTATATTCTTAATTGTATAATCTTATACAAGAATATTAATAATCAAAATGATTTCTTAGTTAATATTGTCCTAATATCCCAACAAACATAAAATTCCACAAATGAGAAACACCATATGAAGATGCCTATATTGCTAAAACAGATGCAGTGTTGTCTATACTGCCTTTAATATAAAATAGTATTTGCAATTTTTAAACAGAAGCATAGTTCTCTGTAAATTAAATTTGTAAAACAAAAGTAAATGATGGTGTACTTTCACCAGATGAAGAAAGCATTTTAAGAAGATTAGCATTAACAGAAGTTGTTTTCACACTCTATATGCAAGTAAAAATAATGAAATTAAGATTGAGAACAAAGATAAGAAACTCAATAGAAATAAAATAATTAAGATTGGCAGAGAAGCTATTTTTATGCACATCAATCTTACAATAATTGTTCAAGTCAAATGAAAAATAAAATCTTACTAAGCATTCTCTAAAGCTTTCTTAACAAAGGGGCTTGTGGCCCTTTCATGCACAGAGACACACAAACCTTAACCCTTGACCTTTTCTCAGTTGACAAAATAAGAATACTGAAAATGTTACATATCATATAAATGATCATTTTGTACAAATTCTTTCTTCTCTATTCTTGGGTTAGGAAAAGGTGCTCTATTCAGAAAGAGTCCAAGACAAGCCTGCTTTTTAACTGTCATGTGACTCTTTTTTCCCCCCTAAAACCCATGTGCTCATGTATCATTTTACTCCAAAATATCTATGCAGATTTCAGCTCAACCTGGCTTTGCTCTGAATGCATGACATAAACTCTGTGGGAGCATGAGAACTATCTCTCTTAAAAGCAAGGTCCTCATAGTTGGCCTGTAACCATGGAAGCAGATGTCTCTTTTTTGCTTGAGTTTTTTTTCCTTTTGCTTATCCCTGCTTACCTCTTTGCAGCCCCGAGCTGCTCCTTATTGTTAAAAGGAGGTTGGCTTGATTTTTCTTCATCGTGAACGAACTTGTCTCTTTTTTCAAAGGCTCTGATGCTGCAGGTCATCGGTCTAGACTGTTTGGACGGTCCAGAGAATAGCCTTGAAGTAACCCTTGCTCTGTCTGTGCCACACCACCAGCCGAGCAACTGCAGAGTGTGGGGGGACATTGGAGATCTGTTTTTGAAAAGAAGTCCGTCTGATTTTGCCATTGTGCCTTTTCACTCATCGATCGAATGAATATCGAACCTTCTGTCGTTGCATGTGTGAAATAGATAGCTTAGCAAGCATATTTAAGCTCAATCCTATGCAAAGGGCCAAACTGTTATTCTGTTCTTCCTAATTTTCATTTTGTGTTCTCCAAGAGGTGTTCTCCATCAGAAATCTCTTTTTAATATATATATTACCTAGTTACATGCTAATGTTAAATGCCATCTATACATTCACATTTCCTCGTCCTCAGGCTACATCAGCTAGCACCTTTATCTTCTAAGATTTGGAAGTTGTTTTGTGTGTGTGTTTGTGTATGTTTGTGTGTCCAGTTCCCTTAAAGTTCATAACTGAGCAAAACATCTGTGTTTTAAAAATAATTTACTGAAGGGAAATGTGAGTTCTCATAACCAGTCAAACATGTTCTAAAATCACACTGTGGTGTACTGACAGTTATTATACTAATTATTATACTAAAGCTTATCAGAGGAAAAAATTAAACATATTCTAATATTTTATGTGATAAAGTAACTGCTTCTCAGAATATTTTTTCTAAATGGGAAAAAGAAAATGTCTCTCACAAATGTTCACACAAAGAACCAAATACGAAGCATTCTTATATTATTTTATATCATCCAAATAAACATCAGTCTGAAAACAATAGGCAATGTTCTTTAACTGAAACATATTTATGTTTTTGATGAAACAAAAGCACATGAAATTTATGTGGAAATTTATTAAATCAACCATAATTCAAATGCATTTGCTTTCTTTTTAAAAGGTCCCAAGGTACCTAAATGAGATATTCTGAAATTCATTCATACTATTTTGCTTATATTCAAACTCTATGAACAAATCTCTGTCACAAATGGAAATTAAAAAAAAAGTTCCCACACTGAAAACTGTGGGGATGTGCTCATTGTAGCCTTTATACTGATCCAATGAAATTCAAATCAAATAGGCTTACATTTTCTTCTGGGGGTCGTTTATCCAGCATTGTCTATATATGGCTTCAGCATCTATATATGTTTTCAGATATCACTGACTCTGTACTTGGAGACATACCTATTTTTTTTCTAATTGCCAAAGGCAAAGGGGAGGTGCACTAACGAATAAAGAAGGTTATTGTGACAGATGAAACATAATTCACAATGAATACTCTTTTCATTCAGACTTAACATGGAAGAAGATTAGTCCAAGCTGAATTTTAGGAGAAAAAGTAGCCTTTATTCCAATAATAAAAGGACAGGCCAGAAATTGGAAAACTACTGTAAATGCAAACAGGATTTTGCTCATGATTTTGGATTGTTTCATACCAGAAGAAATATTAAACTGAGGAAAGTTGAAGATAAATAGCCAATAGAAACCAAAATGATGTGTGATTTTTTTTTCTAGACGGGATCATGATGAATGCTTATAACTATGTTTCTTCTTCATTTGACAGAGATTTAATTAATGAAAAATGTTTTTTTTTTCCTTCAGTAAATGCGTTCTTTGAAAGTAGGTATTCCTTTTTATATGTTTACTAAAGTTACCTTTCTTTATATTTGTTAATAATTTTTTTAGACTTTGTTTATATATACAAGGGGGTTAAATTTAGTGAAATGTATCACAATAATTATTTTGCTGTATGCAAATATGTTGGATATCAAATGTTGATTTGGAGTAATAATTGGCTTAAATTTTAATTACTGCTTATAAGAATTTTACTAATTTTGTTTCTTTTTACATGCTTTGAAACTACTAACAAAGTAAGTTAATAATTATTTGATATGCTAGATTTTTTTAAAAAAAATGTTGTCCTAAACTGTTTTCATTTCTTTCACAGCAAGTTTGTTTGACTAAGGGATGTGCATATTTTAAAATTTGAACATTTTTAATTTTATCCATGGTTATATTAGATAACTGTTGGTAGCTATTATACAGATGAATGCAAGATATGAGCATCCTGAAAAGAAAATATCTAAAAGATATGCATGGAAAAGATGTTCTATATATTTAATGTTATTACTTATTATAAAATAGGTTAAAAATATTTTCAGGAAATTAATATTATCAAAATATTTCAGATAATTGAACTTCTATAGTTGCTCATCTGAAAATCTCACTGAGTCAACCAGAATGGCTTTGAGAATCCAAATATAGGATTGTACTATGTCTGTTTAATATATGACTTCTATTTTCAGCTATATTGCTAGATGCTATGATCCCTAACTTCTAAACAATATGCTGTATATTTCAGCAACCTATGAACATTAAAGAAACTTGTGAATTAAGATTCCATAAAACAACAGAAGATTGTCCATTGAATTACATTTGCATAAAATTTTATACAAATTTTATACAATTTTATTATAGGAAAAAATCACCTCAGAACATTCTCAGAATACAATATTTCTCAATGTTTATTTAATCAAATATAACCTTTCTTTTATAAAAAAAATAAAAAAATAAGTCAGCAATGATGAAAAATAAGGGTAGAAAAAAAAGCAAGAACAGTTTAGCATTATGAACAAGAAAGATTTTTTTTAAAACTTTCCTTTAATTAAATATCTACATTTCTATTTATTATCTAGAGAAAACCATTAGGTGATAAAACACATACTTTTTTGCTTTTCATTTTAAATGATACTCATTTAGATTTATTTAATCCTTAGAGAATTTTTTTTACATAAACTGTAACTGATTATTTAAAATATTTAAAACTTAAAAGATCATATTTTGAATACTGCTAAATTTGTACATGGGCATGTTTAGAAAAAGAAAGAATTGAAGCTGGTAATCTATCTAAAGAATAAGATATAATAATTCTATCTGAATTTTCTACTTTTAAGTTAATCAGTAAAATATGTCATTATATTGTAAGCTATTTTTTTTAATAAAAAACATGTTCTAGAAGATGGAATAAAATTGCAACCTGAAATACTTCAAACACTGCATTGGATATTTTCAATACTAATTCAGAATATCAGAATGTATGAAAATGCATTCTTCAAACTGTATTTTTATTTAAAAGTGCTTGTGGTTTATTTTCCATGACTTTGGATCGTTAATTATTATATAAATTCTGGCTAGTGCTGAACCATACTGAAATAAAAATATTTAGATTAGTTGGGGCTGGGAGCAATACGCTAGGTCTTTCTTTCTTTTAGATACTATGATTTCATAAGACAAGCTGGAGGGGAGTCAAATCTGCCACATGCTGTGTGAAAAAAATGCCACCCTGGTGTGAACAAAGGGTTTAGAATGGAGTCAAGAAGCGTGCAAGCTCAATGTCTAAGCTTTTCCTGTGAATTGTTCTGCCACAACCTGCAGGATATCAAGTGGGCTGGAAAGAATAGAGAGCTCTTGGAAGCTACAGCAGAGAAACACTTGCAATCCAAAGTAGAGAGAGAGAGAGAGAGACAGACAGACAAACAGCCTCTTTTGTTTTGTGCTTCCTTCGGCAAACTATTACCCAAAACAGAAACCAAATTTCAGACAAAAATTTAAATAAAACTCCAAGATCGGCTAAAGAATCGTTATTAGCTCCCTTTACATCTTGAACTAAGTGTTGAAATTTATTAATAATGTAAATCATAGCATGGATCTTTCAAGTGTTGTTCCAAATGGGCTTTAATGGCACAAATGTAAAAATACTACAAAATACATCAAAAGGCTCTGAAACCATTTTGTGAACTGAGACTGAATAAAGCATTCACTATCTCATTCTGTTATATTTTGGGTTTAAGTGACAATAAAATTTAGTTTTAGACTGAATGAGATCCTTTACTTGCCTAGTTGATTACCTGAAAAAAGTTATTATCATGCTTACAGTTATTATTAGAGAGTATTACAGTATATTATCTTTTACCCTGCATTAAAAAATTCTAGCAATATAAAATTTCAAAATACCGAATAATAATGATCCTATGATTTTCATTTTGTTTATAGAATCAGTTAAATTTCTTTAAAGTATAACATTACAAGCAAATGGAATGTATGTAACACTGAATCCTTGCTTCTTGAATGGATTATAAACTTATTTCTAATTACTCTATAGCTTTAATTCATTTGAATTATAATTTGAAAACCTAACACTTTTAAGCTTTAATACTATATCATATTATAAAAAATAAAATAGATTCTCTGTCCTGCCCTATAATCTCCTATTTCAGCTCCTATTTGTTATTTTTTTTTTTGAATAATAGGAAAGAAGAAGACAGGGAAAGTATATAGTATATTTTCCCACAAAAGAAATATAGCATTCATGGCAAATAGACTGAATCAATCTATTCATGGGAAGAGACTGATTCAATCTGAACATATTATTATGAATTCAGTATAGGTGTTATTAAATGAGTCATTCTCTACTCAGGAATATTCTGCTGAGCACAATTATACTTCAGAAAGGCCTATTCTGCTATGAAACTGTTTCGTTGTGAAGTTGAAGCAGAAATACTAAGGCTGTAAGTTAAGACATAGTACTAAATTACAAATTTAAGATGACAAACACATCTTGGCCAGTCGGTTTAAAAATAATCTGACCATTTGCTAGTATAATCAATCCCTGTACTGAGCAACATTTGTATATTTTCCTATTACCAGATTTGTAGCAATGAGTGAATTCATCATTCCTAAAGGAGAGTATAACTAAAATTATTTAGAATCCCCCCGCTCATTTTATAAGTATAGCAATATTGCATTAAGTTGGAAAAAATATGTCAACAGCTTTAATTACTCTGAACTCATGTGAGTTAATTTGGTTTCCTTTCTTTGTTCTGTATTATCACTTGTCCTTTTTTTCCTCTTTGCAATAGAGTATATGACTTCTTTTTCCTCCCAACTAAAATAGGCTAAATTTCCATCTTTCATCTCTCCAATTTTTACAAATGTAGTATACTACATCTACACAGAGACACAGATATGTTTACACCATGCCTAGTGTTCTGCTTTTTATTTTTGTTATCTTTATTTGTATCTTATAATATCATGCTAACTTCTTCCAACTTCTTTATTCTCTATCCCTTATATACCCTCCATTATGTGTCTTTTAAAAAATTGGGCCACATTTTTCTCTGTAACCCATCTAAAACATATCCTCTTTTACTCTTCATTACACTTGTTTCTTTGTACTCCCATCTCTTGTTTGTTCTTTTTTTCTTTCTTCAATCATTACTCCTTTCCCTTAAATCTTTTTCTCAAAGTCTATGCAATTTAATAGCACCATCACCACCACCACCGCTATTAACACAGTAGAAGAAGATATTGATAGAAGATAGCAAGATTGTACCAACTTCATCTGTCCTTTAAAAGGAGCAGCAGCAATGGATGACAAATGATTTGGGGGCTTTGATAGTTCTTTTTACTTTCCACAAGAAAATAGGAAAAAATGCATATGTTGGATTTTCTTAGAAACGTCTGCTCAGAGTCACCTTGAACTGCAAAATGGACAACAAGTGAATTTAACAACAACAACAACTGTCTGGCTGTGCAATGAACCATAATAATAGAAATGGGGGGACCATAAAATGGAGAACGTCATAGAAAATGAAGATGCTAAAGTGTTCAGGGGCTATAGAATTCAAACAGACAGGCACTTACAACATAACACCTCAGACTTAACAACTATCAATAAGTTAGTTGGATAATAGACATGGCAGTGCCTGGAGACAGCAAGGCAGAAGATAAAAAAAAATGCCAAGATCTGCAAATAGAAATAGAACGACTGTGGCAAAAGAAAGTAAAGATAGTACAACTGGTAATAGGCAACCCCAAAAGAGCTGGAATACCACTTGAAATCCATTGGCATTGACAAAATCACCACCAATCAATTACAAAAGGCAGCTTTACTTTCAATAGTTTACATCTTCCGATGATACCTTTAACACTCTGAACATCAACATCTGCCTATTCCAAGACTTAGGGAAGGACTCCGTAAGTGGATAAAAACGCAAAATTCAGTTTGAGCATCTAGCTGTGCAACAAATTAAAATAATAATAATAATATGCAAAGTCTAGTTTCAGCTGTATTTTAAAAATGTGTGTATATATTCATTTAATCCAGAAGCCCATAATTGTAGCATTTGGGGTTTTTATGTCACTGTCACATCTAACTCTTATTATTCTGAAATTATTTTCACATCTATAATGGGGGATATTTCAGACATTTAGGTAATTGTTCTTAAACTGTCCATTAAGCTGGAAAGTCTTCATAAGGTGGCATGCTAAAAGCTATATTGACAATTGAATATTGAATTTCCTAGAGTAAGTTTAGATAACAAAATATAAACCATAAATCTTTTTCTGGCCTTTATGTAGAACTGAGCTACCCACAATAATGTTGCATTTTTTTCCTGAGACTTGTTACTTATACCTCTTTAATATGCTGAATACATTTGGTTGACCAGAGTTCCCAGAAAATATTACTACTAGTTTTATTGAAAATGTAGGACTAAGCTAGAAACAGAAAGGACTGGCACACAAAAAGAACATAAGGATTAGGAGCAACAGAGCCAGATAGGATTAGCTTTGTTTTAGGATTAACTTTAACCTTAACTTTACGTGGAACTGATGAAGACTGTTTGGGATATATACTTGTTATGTATGTAAACTTGTTATGGTGTCATTAAGGAAAATAATAATAATAATAATAATAATAATAATAATAATAATAATAATAATAATAATAATAATAATAATAATAATAATGAGAAGGAGAAGAAGAAGAAGAAGAAGAAGAAGAAGAAGAAGAAGAAGAAGAAGAAGAAGAAGAAGAAGAAGAAGAAGAAGAAGAAGAAGAAGAAGAAGTTGGAAAGGACCTTGGAGGTCATCTAGTCCAACCCCCTGCTCAGGCAGGAAACCCTATACCATTTTGGACAAATGGCTATCCAGTCTCTTCTTAAAAACTTCCAGTGTTGGAGCATTCACAGCTTCTGGAGGGAGGTTGTTCCACTGATTAATAGTTCTAACTGTCAGGAAATTTCTCCTTAGTTCTAGGTTACTTCTCTCCTTGATTAGTTTCCATCCATTGCTTCTTGTCCTGCCTTCGGGTGCTTTGGAGAATAGCTTGACTCCCTCCTCTTTGTGGCGGCCCCTGAGATATTGGAGCACTGCTATCATGTCCCCCCTCATCCTTCTCTTCATTAAACTAGACATACCCAATTCCATCAGCCGTTCCTTATATGTTTTAGTCTCCAGTCCCCTAAAACAGGAATCTCTAATTTAGAAACCTATTGAAGTCCAAAACTTTTCTCCTGCCTTCTTCCGGTGTTCTCCTTCTGGTTACTGGATGTAGTTGCACTAATTTAAATGGCATAAATTTAAACTTTTCTTTAAAAATAAAGAGAGAGTATTTCTAACAGAGAAGAAGCACTGACAAATTTGAATTTATCGGGTGGAAATCATAAATTGACAAAAGCAAATGGTTTTTTTTCTGTTTCAGCTGTGTTTACTTGCCACTGCTGTCCTCGTCCTGCTGTTTTTCTTTCTTTCTCTTTTTGCTAAGAGCTCTTGAGCTGATTTGTTTTCCTGTTGCTGATCTGCCAGCAACAGCATTCAGTGAGCCTCGGAGGTTTCATTTTTGGCTTTTGGTTTGGGTGGATGGGAGTGGGGAAGAGAATGGGTTATAAATGTTATACACAGACAGCATAAAGCAAACAAACAAGCAGAATATGTATAATACAGTTTGCTGGTAGGGAAGATGAGAAAACCTGTAGTAAAGGAAGAAATGTAATCCACATACAGGTCCTGTTTCACTGAATGGGTAATTAAAGGATGAAATATCTTCCATTTATAGTTGTCAAAATATTTAACTTAACCAAGGATATTAAGGCTATTAGCAGGGCTTTTTTTCTCATAGAATGCTCAGAACGGAGTTCTGGCACCTTTTTTTGGATGGAACCTTGTAGGGTAGGCAACATGGGTTGTATGACATGTGTGAGTTCCGGCACCTTTTTCTTTTAAAAAAAAAGCACTGGCTAGTAGCAACATCAGTAAGTTGTTGTTGTTGTTAGCTGGAAGTTGTGTCCGACCCATCGCAACCCCATGGACAACGTTCCTCTAGGCCTCAGTAAGTTACCAAAGATCAAAATGGTAGCAATGTTAAAAATTAAACTTGTTCTACAAATTTAAATATATTTCTCTGTGTAATATTCTTTTATATATTCTTTTATATTCTTATTTGATGCAGCTGGGGTTTAATAAATTCTGATACCAACTTCTGATTATTTACTTATTTATTTATGTAGCCCAAAAAAGTTACTGGTGCTAGGACAAAATCCAAGCTAATCCAATACCTCAATGGCAGAAATGCTAGTGAAAGAAATAGCACAATTAGTACAAGAAAAAAACTGTTCAACTAAGTGTAAGTGAAAATGTATAGAATCAAAGTAAATCTTGTTCTAACACAATATGACTATTATTAAATCTATTTAAAATTAAATCTATTATAAATCATGTTTTTCCTTCCTTCTATGTATGAAATACTATGGATAAACAATAATTCTTGAATATTTTATCAGCATAAGCGGTGGTAGTTATCTTCCCCAGTTCTGCAATGCTGCCTCATTGGCATTGGGGCATGCCTACCCAGAGTATATCTTTGACCATCCCCAGGTACAGAGTTACAACCTGCCATGAGAGGGCGGGGGTGACCTGTTTACTGGGGCACCCAGCTAAGTGGCAGTGCAGCTGGGTGTGGATCCAGATATTTTCTTTTCCGGCCTTCGACCCTCCTATGGACATGATCATCTCCGGGACTACCTATTCTGGACTTGCTGGACTAACATGCGACAATATACTAGCACGGACTTGCTCGCCCTCAGGGGTGCCCCCCTCGCCTGGGTGCGACCCGCCTCTTTAAATTCTAACCTCGATGAAGGGCCCGAGTTTTGGGTCTCTGAGAGATGGCTGGACAGGGGCAGGGGCCGTCAACATAGATGTAATAAGAGGCCCCTGATTATGTTTTTATCAAAAAATTTTACGGGGTTGGGGAGAGGGGTGGGAGATAGGGGTTGTCTGGCTTTGGGGGGCGGCCAATCAACCATAGTTCAGGCAAGACTTGGGTCTGACTGCGCGGGGGGAGAACGAGGGGTCGTTGTCTCCGGGGCTCATGAGCGGGTCATGGGATTACCAATTCCCACGACGGGGAATGGCAGCAGGCGGATAGACAGGGGGCCATATCGTTACCGGGAGCGCCGTCTCCGCTATTTGCAAGCGGTGGGGCGCTCCGACCCTCTGCTTCTTTCCCGAGGTTCCGGGAGCGAGGATGTGCAGCCTCCTGAGCTCAGGCTGGTGTACCTGAATGCCAGGTCCGTGGTTAACAAAGCTCCCCTTGTTAGGGATTTAGCATGCGGACCTGGCTTGCATCACGGAGACTTGGTTGGGCCCAGAGGGTGGGGTCCCTTTGGTTGACCTTTGCCCACCAGGCTTCCGGGTGCTACACCAGCCTCGAGCTCAGGGTAGGGGTGGGGGTGTGGCGGTGATCGTTAGGGAGACCTTATGTCCGCGGGAGACCACCGTTCCTCAGATAGTCGGGTGTGAGTCTCTCTTTATGAGATTTGGCTCTGGCGCGCAGTTGGGCTTGCTGCTCGTGTACATTTCGCCTAGTGGTTGAGTTCCCCAAACTTATAGTTTTGGGAGACGTCAACCTACCATCCCTGGGAGGTTCATCTGAGCTTGCTCGGGAGTTCATGGCTTCCATGACGGCCATGGACCTGACGCAGGTAATTTCTGAGCCAACTCATGAGGGAGGCCACACCCTTGACCTGATTTTCTTATCTGGACGGTGGTTGGATGATCTTGGTGGGGGCTTTCCATTTATTACGCCCCTGTCATGGACCGATCATCACCTCCTGCGGCTGGTCTTCCATTTTGCCACCCCCCGCCGTGGGGGTACGGAGCCAACTAGATGGTACCGCCCCAGACGCCTAATGGATCCTGATAGATTCCAAGCGGCACTGGGGTCCCCACCTGCCTCCATTGCTCACAGCTCGGCGGATGCCTTAGTGGAAGCCTGGGAAAGGGCAGCCACTGAGGCACTCGACCGGGTTGTACCCTTGCGGCCCCTGACCCGGCGCAGATCCCAGCGAGCTCCATGGTTCTCCGCGGAGCTCCGGGAGATGAAGCGTCGGAAACGGGGCCTAGAGAGCTGCTGGAGGTCCAGCCGATCTGAACCCGACCGATTGCGGTTAAGAACCTACATTAGGTCTTATCTCGCTGCGATGAGGGAGGCGAGGTGTAATTACTTCTCCACCCTCATCGCGTCCGCAGATAATCGCCCGGCCGCCTTGTTTAGGGTGACTCGCTCCCTTCTTAATCAGGAGGTGAGGGAGGATCCCTTGCAGGGTCGTGCCGAGGAGTTTAGTCAACATCTGTCGGATAAAATCGCTCGGATTCGGACCGGTTTGGACTCCAGCTGGGCAGAGTCTGGCGATCAGGACGCGGGCGATCTTGTCAATGTTATCTGGGAGGAGTTTGATTCTGTGACCCCGGATGAAGTGGACAGGATTATGGGGAAGCTGAGTTCCACCACATGTTTATTGGACCCGTGCCCTTCTTGGCTGGTTTATGCAGCTAGGGAGAGGACACGAGGCTGGCTCCAGGCGGTTATATCTGCTTCTTTGAGCGAGGGTTATTTCCCCACCATCTTGAAGGAGGCGGTGGTGAGACCTCTCCTCAAGAAGCCTGCCTTGGACCCAGCTGTATTGAACAACTTTCGTCCAGTCTCCAACCTTCGCTTTCTTGCGAAGGTTGTTGAGAGTGTGGTGGTGCATCAGCTCCCTCTGGTCCTGGATGAAGCGGATTATCTGGACCCTTACCAATCGGGTTTCAGGCCCGGGCACAGCACGGAGACGGCATTGGTCGCTCTGGTGAATGATCTCTGGAGGGCTCGGTATAGGGGATATTCCTCTGTCCTAGTCCTATTAGACCTCTCGGCGGCTTTCGATACCATCGACCATGGTATCCTGCTGCAGCGTCTCAGGGGATTGGGAGTGGGAGGCACGGTTCTTCAGTGGTTCTCCTCCTATCTCCTGGGACGCTCGCAGTCGGTGTTGGCAGGGGGGCAGAGGTCGACCCCTAGGACTCTCGCTTGTGGAGTTCCTCAGGGGTCGGTCCTCTCGCCTCTCCTGTTCAACATCTATATGAAACCGCTGGGTGAGATCATTCGTGGTTTTGGAGTTGGGTATCATCAATATGCTGATGATACCCAACTTTTTATTTCGACCCCAAACCACCCCAGTGATGCCCTCGCTGTGATGTCCCGTTGCCTGGAGGCGGTTCGGGTCTGGATGGGGAGGAACAGACTTCAACTCAACCCTGACAAGACTGAGTGGCTGTACATTCCGGCTTCCCGGGACACCTGGGATGTTCCACCTCTTTCTATGGGGGGTGAGCTTTTACCCCCTGTGGATAGGGCTCGCAACTTGGGAGTCCTCCTAGATTCACGACTCACTTTGGAGGATCACATAGTGGCCGTGACTAGGGGGGCTTTTGCCCAGGTTCGCCTGGTGCACCAGTTGCGGCCCTATCTGGACTGGGAGGCCTTATGTACGGTCACTCATGCGCTCGTGACCTCTCGCCTAGACTACTGTAACGCTCTTTACATGGGACTTCCCTTGAAGACTACTCGGAGGCTCCAACTGGTACAGAATGCGGCCGCGAGAGTTGTCTTGGGAGTTTCCCGGTACTCCCATGTTACACCTTTGCTCCGTGAGCTGCATTGGTTACCAGTTGTCTTCCGGGTAAGGTTCAAGGTTTTGGTTATGATCTTTAAGTCCCTACATGGCATGGGTCTGCGATACCTCGAGGACCACCTGCTGCTGGCGTCGACTCCCCTCCGCCCTATGCGCGCCCACAGAGAGGGCCTCCTCAGGGTGCCTCCTGTCAAGGAATGTCGACTGGTGGCCCCCAGGGGGAGGGCCTTCTCTGTGGGTGCTCCGGCGTTATGGAACCAACTGCCGGTTGAGCTCCGGATGGCATCAGACCTCCGATCCTTCCGTCGCGGGTTGAAGACCCATTTATTTGAACTAGCGTGTCTGGCCTGATGGGGGTACATGGGTTTTTTATAGGCTTGTTTTATTATTCTAGTTTTAACTTGGGCATTGATTTAATTGTCTTTTAATGTTTGTATTGTTATTTATATTTATGCCCTGTGAACCGCCCTGAGTCCCTTTGGGAGAAGGGCGGTATAAAAATCTCAATAAATTAAATTAAATTAAATTAATTGTGTCAGGGGTATTATTAGAAATAAATGAGTAAACAACACCAAGATTGTATTTTAAGGCAGTTCTCCCAGTAGGGTGACCCAAGGCATGAAGATCACCTAAACATTTCAGCTAAAGCAACCAAGTGGCTATATCAGGCAGCATCAATTCTGGAGAAAGATTTACCAGTTTCTGCCACTTCAAGGTATACCAAGCAAAGGACAGACAACATTGGAATTGCAGGAATGCTACTTTATTGTTATAGAATATGATATCAGAATCTAGAAAAATTTGTCCATGTTTCTTATACATCACAAATATTTTGAATTGGGGTATTTTGAGTTTCTTCAATCACTGAAAATAAAAAATTTATCCTAAATGGTTCTTTCATGTCTTCGCTAAGGTCACTCTTAATTCCTTTACAAATAGCAAAAAAACAAAACCCAACCAGATTTAACAGAATGTGCATACCATTGCACAATATCTTTAATTTCATATGCTAGCAAAATAATGCTTATCCAACACAGATTAGAATGTTACATGGGAAAGGAGGTGCCAGATGTTCATGCTGGTTTTAGAAAAGGCCAAGGAACATTGTTGCTGATAGATAATGGATAACTGAGAAAGCCAAAGCATACCAAAAAGAAGTAAATGGGTAAAAAACAACAACACCCAGATATGTTAACCATAATAAGCCATGAAATATCCTTAGGAAAATAGAATTTCTGGGCCATTTCATTGTCTTCATGCAAACCCTATACACAAGCCAAAGTCCAGAGAAAACATGGAAAAATGCACTGCTGAATATATATTGGGGAAAGCTGAACGGGAATATGGTCATGGTTTTAAAATATTAGAAACTTCTACCATGATGATGATTAGTCTGATAGCGGAAAATGCAAGCTAGAATAATGAAAATTTAGGACTACAATGAAAAAACTGACATTACAATTAAAGATAAAGAAGACCAATTAATGACAGCAACAGACAGCAGCCTTATGAAAATACTGAAGTGGTGGATAACTTCTTCCTTTTAGAATCAGTTATCAACACTAAGGGACCAGGAGTCAAGAAATACACTGCCAGCTTAACACAAGGGAGACTATTAAATCTTGAGGGTTATGATTTGTTATTTGGTTGGCATGCATATCTATTGTATGATAAGAAGGTGGATAATGTGTTTAAGATACATATATTAAGGTATGCTCTGTTGCGAGTCTGGAAAAAGTATAGACATAAGTTAAATTATAAGATACCAATTTGGACAATACCTAAACATGCAATAGAAAATATAAATGTGGGATTTAAACATGATGAGACTACATATAAGGGAATCTTAAGTTTAGAAAGGAATGTATGGCAATTAAAGCCATATAATATTTTAAAAGAAGAAAAGATTGTACAAACTTGGTTCCAGTATGGGCAGTTACAGGCAAGATGGAAAGAGGACCAGAAAGTTGGTTTTTCGATGATTGATGAAAATTTGGTAAAACAAATTAGAGATCAAGGTCAAGCACATATAAAAAGGATATATAATGCATTGATTGAAATTGACTCAGAAACGGAACTTGTTAAAGATTGTATGATAAAGTGGGCCCAGAATTTTCAAGAGGTTATAACAATGGATACTTGGAAAAGATTTGGGTTAGAAATGTAAAATTTACAGAGGCCCAAAATTTAAGAGAGAATTTTTATAAAATGTTTTATAGGTGGCACTTAGACCCTAAAAAATTAGCAAGTATGTATCCGAACTGCCAGCCCAAATGTTGGAGGTGTGGTTGTGAGGATGCAACGTATTTTCATATATGGTGGACTTGTAAAAAGGTTAAAGCTTTTTGGATTAAAATTTGGTGGAATATGCAAAAGATATTTAAGAAAAGGATAAAGTTTTCTCTGCAGTTGTTTTTATTGGGTATTATTAGAGATACTACTGTTATAAACACTAAGTTGATGTTGAATCTAATTTCGGCAGCAAGACTTTTAGTAGCGCAATATTGGAAGAAGGAGGAACTGCCGACTATGGAAGAGTGGACTTTGAAAGTTTCTAACTTGGCGGAAATGGCAAAGATTTCAGCATATTTGAAAGACCAATCGCAACAGAGATATATTGTGGAATGGAGAAGATGGATTGAATATATTCAGAATAAATATGGGACTAAAAAGTTTCATTTAGCATTTGAATAAGTAGTGGATTTTTATGATGCATAATTAGTTATTTGTTACTTTATTAATATTATGACTATGGAGATTTAAAGTGCGATAGAATGTAATGTTTTACTCTTGTTGTTAGCATATTTTAGCTTATGTTTGTATCACTATACCCTGTATTCAGCTCTGGGAAGTCGGGGAGGGGGGAGGGGAGGGGAGGGTTGGGGAGAGGGGAGGGGAGGGGGAGGAGGGAGTTTTTTGTATTTAAAAATGTATTGTAAAACTTTTTAATAAAAATAAAAAAAGAAAAGAAATACACCGCCAGCTAGCATTTGGTACAACAGCAATGAAAACCTTAGAAAATATATTCAGATGCCATAATGTGTTTATATATATATATAAGATTAAGAATTGTGCAAGCAATAGTATTCATGAGACACTCTATTGAAGTTAGATTTTCAAGAACCAGCATAGAAAAAGAATTGGTGCTTTTGAACTCTGGCTTAAAGAAGACTCCTGAGAACACCACGGATAACCAAGAAAACAAATGAATGATTCATAGAACAAATCAACTCAGAATTCACCTTTCAAGCACAAATAACCAGGCTTAAATTATCGTATTTTGGACATCTCTGCAACAAAAACACCCATCTCCTTTGAGACGCCCATAATGCCAGGAAAGGCAGAAAAAAAGAGGAAAACTAACCATAGGAGCCTTGGTGGTGCAGTTGGCTAATGCCTCCTTAAGTAACAACAGCTGCCTGCAATTAGTGCAGGTTTGAGTCCCACCAGGCTCAAAGTTGACTCAGCCTTCCATCCTTCCGAGGTAGGTAAAATGAGGACCCAGATTGTTGGGGGCAATTAAGCTGACTTTGTAATAATGCCGCTTGGGGTTTGTGTGAAAGCCCTAATAAGCAGGCATATACATAGAATGAAGGCTACTGCTAAGCTTGTAAGCCGCCCTGAGTCTTCGGAGAAGGGCGGGATATAAATGGAATTAAAAAAATAAAAATAAAAAATAAAGTAGATGGATTTTGTTACAACAACAATGAATGGACTCTTGGGAGACCTAAAGTTTGGGGACATATCATCGTAAAACTGTTCTATGTAGTTGTTAAGTGTCAACACTGACTTCGTGGCACAATCAAATAATCATAACCAATCATTATATTCTTAATTCACTTTGCAGATACTGTTGGAACATACAGTATGACCCATTAAATCACTGTTGATAGCGGAAATGGAATCTGGGAAATTGAATATGGCAATTTCTCTATTTCATTTAGTCACAAATCATAGAGAATTATACTTCAAACAAGGAACAGTCCTGCTCACCTTCAAATCTTCCTGCTGTACCTGGTCTCTATTTACTTTGAAGCCCTCATATTTTAAGGCAAATGCCTGAAAAGGATAATGGTATATCATTATGGAACTAGAAAATCAACCGCAATTATTAATGGGTTAAGTACAAATTGTGGTTTTCTGAACACAAAAGCTCCTATCCCAGAAATGAAATTCCTATTTCATTTCTATCCCAGAAGTTTCTATCCCAGAAATGAAATTCCTGGATAAGTCTACATACACCTCCGTTCTCTAAAAATAAATGTATCAATCTATTTTTTGGCATAACTTGCTCCCACCTACACATAAAGTGTCTTGATACTGAACAAATGGTTGTTTCATGTCAGGAAATATAAATTATAGTTTACTTACAATGAGGAATTGAAAACATAATGAAATTTAAAGTAATCAATAGGAGAACAATAGAAAAAGAAAA
Organism: Vipera ursinii; assembly: GCF_947247035.1. Taxonomy (NCBI): domain Eukaryota; kingdom Metazoa; phylum Chordata; class Lepidosauria; order Squamata; family Viperidae; genus Vipera; species Vipera ursinii. The sequence goes on along the minus strand of NC_139514.1, from coordinate 45,877,249 downwards.
TCGATTGCATCAGTATAGATGGGTATTTCTGCAGATAATTATAGCATTACCAGATTAGAGCAAATAATCTAAGTAAAAATAAGTACCTTTTAAAATTTAAATCAAACCCCTTTACAATTATTTATAACTTTTTATTTTTAGGATTGGATTATTATTAGATAAAATCAGGTAACCCATGGCAGCAAAAATAATAATAACAAATAACAATAATTATTTAAAACTGCCAGCCAAGGGTGCTTGTCTTTATAGCTAGACAGGTAGATCATTTAATTAAAGCTGTATTGACCATATTGTGTTTGCTGTTGATGGCTTGACAGCAAGACAGCAGCAGATGCAATCTCAGCAGATATTGCTTCTCAGAATTATTTTTAAACATTTTTAATCTCTCATTCAGATCACACACTACCTTTGTCTTCCTTCTTTCCCTCCACAATTCTCATCATTTCAATTGTGCTTTGTCCAGAGTGGTGGGGGAACAAAGTGGGAATCTACGTAGCCTATCCATCACTTTTTATCTTAACTGAATGACATACAAATTTGATCGATTAAATGAAACATAAGACAACTTTGCATTTCCACACTCACTTTCTCTATTACTTTCAGCCTTCATCGTGACTAGAAACATTAAGCATGATGTGATGTGAACACTGCTGCCAAGCACCCACACACAAGCTGTTACTATAGGAATAAATTGTCAGGCAAACAAAACCCATTCTACGTTATAAGAGGCCAAGAAATCAACTATAGAAACATCAACCGTGTTCACTTTGAAGTCTTGTATTAGTGAAAAAAAGAGAGAATTTGTAAATTATTGTTCTCTTGCTTTCAACAGAAGTTCCCACCTGCCACTTTTTTCCAGCTGTGTCGGGTACTGTGATAAGCAGCTAAGCTGACCTCTCAGCTCAAATTTGCAGATTTCATAATAAACCAAGACCAAGCTGTAATTTCCTTGTATACAAGGTTTCTTTGCTCTCCCATATATCATTGATAAACATTTGTTGTTGTTAGCTGCGAAGTCGTGTTTGACCCATCGCGACCCTATGGACAATGTTCCTCCAGGGCTTCCTGTCCTCTACCATCTTCTGGAGTCCATTTAAGCTCACGCCTACTGCTTCTGTGACTCCATCCAGCCACCTCATTCTCTGTCGTCCCCTTCTTCTATTGCCCTCAATCTTTCCCAGCATTAGGCTCTTCTCCAGTGAGTCCTTCCTGCTCATTAGGTGGCCAAAGTATTTGAGTTTTAGCTTCATTGATAAACATATCACTGTGCAAAATGCAAAGATTTACAGAATCATAATTCTAACTTTTTGCAAAGCCAATTGCATGAAGGAGGAGTAGGAAAATTGAGGGGGAAGTGGGTAATTTAGATAATTGCATTTATAGATTATATTCATTGTTGTAATTTTGATTTTGCACGTTTGTCTTTCCTGTCCTTCCTGTCCTTATATTTTTAAATATTGACAGAAACCATTTAATTCTAAAGTATGCTAACTAGCTATTAACTCTAATTATAATTACACAGTAACAATAACAACAAACCTGCAGACTAAGCTGCTTATCTCTTCCTATTAATGTGTGTATGCCTCATTCAATTGTGAATCAATCAAGAAGCACAAAATGCAAATGTGCCAGGACATAAGTCCACAGTTAACAGTCTCAGTTATTTGGCACCTGTAATAGCACCATTATTCTGTGGGCCGCATTGGTTACCATTGTGCTTCAGGTTCAATTCAAGGTGCTGATTATAACTTTTAAAGCTTGGGTTGGGACCAGGTTACCTGAGGGGCCATCTTGTCCCTATTGTTTTAAACCTGTCCAATCTGTTCTGGCATACTCTGGGTCTTTCGGCCAGTTTCATGGGACCCAGAAAACATGCCTTTTTTGCCATAGCACCTGCCCTATGGAACATTCTTCTTACAGCAATTGGGATGGGCCCAATCCTGCTGGTCTTTTGGAAGGCTCTGTAAATCTGGTTCTTTGCTCAGACCTGGGGCCCAAAATGTGTGAAGAGTCCTGCCTCCTGATTGTGCCGATAGCCATCAACTATGTCATCCTCCTCAGCTATATACTTTAATTTTTTATTGATGATGAAAATTTGTTTTTAAATTATTTTGGTTGTTTGTCATCTAGAGTCATTTGTTGAGATGTGCAGCCAAATAAAGTGAATGAATGAATGGATAGATGGATGGATGGATGGATGAATGAATAAAATTATTTGCTACTAATTATAATTCATTTGAAGTCTTGGCCAATTGTTTGTTTGTCTCATTGGTTGGTTTGCTTTCTGTAATCTCTCTAGCCTGATTTTCCTTGCTTTAATGCTCTGGGAAAAAAGTAATGTCATATTAACGTTAGGACTGGTACCACTACATTTTTATCTATCACTTGATATTTCTTGAAACTAAATCTTTGATAGACAATGTCCCACAATTATGGAGTTTAGAAGTTTGTCAGTAAAGCAGATTATTTCTTACAAGCAATGTAAAGCTGAAGCAGCAAATGACCTTGTTCTAGCAGGATTAATTAATATACTTCTCTTAACATTGTACATCAGCTTTTTAACTGGATTTAGAAAAATGGAAACACATAGGCTTTCTGAACCTTGAAGGTTCAAGTAATTACAAGGATTGTCACAATTATGTACATAATTATTTCATTTGTTAGCCTAAATTATTAATTTTCTAAAACCAGAGTCATATGTAGATAATTACTGTTTGTACTTTCAAAATACCTCAGCTTTCCATCTGCTTGGACAATTAAAGAACCTAACATCTATTTTCCTTACCTGAAAACAGGGAGAAAATTATATTAATGAATACTACATACAGAAGAGCTAAGGTTAACTTCTTTTGTCAGAGCACAGAGATACCAGGGGCACAAAGAAACTAAATAAGAGACATACCTAAAAAAAAGAGTTAGGTATGACTTGAAATTAACAGCATGCAATTTGTGTGAAAACTGGACATTATTACAAAACATTCCCTGAAGAACAGCTTACTAGAAGCTGTCATATCCATGCCAGTCTTGCCAATCCTCAATCAAACTTAAATCTATTATAAATATTAACCTATAACATAGGTAAAATAAAATAGGGGTTTTTTTAAGTTGAAGCACCAACATCACAAATGTGAAGGTAAGAAAAACAAATCACAAAGGAAACGGTTTAGTTTAATTTTGTTCTTCAGTGTAACAGGGCATATGACAAAATTCTGAAACAGCATTCCCCAGGAATGGGAGAAGCAATTACTACTGGAGAGAAACTCAAATAACCTGGACCTATACCTTGAAGGGTTGCATAGGTGACCACCATCACCTTGAAATTTACCTGGGAGCAGACTGGAAGCCAGGGCATTGTGATATTTCTCACAATGACCTGTAAAATGAGAAGGGTCTGAATCAGTGAAAATGATGCCATTTGAGTGGTGAGAAAGTATTCGGACCATGGGGGGGAAATAATAGTGATTTCCCCCAACTGCAAATGGCCATGACCAAAGTGTTATGTGTCAGGGCCTTCATGATCTGGGTCAGGTTCATGGCTGCCACGGTGACTACCACCCTTAAGCTTCTTCTAACTTCACCCCCAGAAAATGCAAATTGAAGACCCCCAAGACAATAAACCTAAAGAATTCTATCACGAGTCATACCATGGAATCAAGTAACTTAGGTAGACAAGTTGCTGTATAACAGGAGGCTGGTACAGCAGCAACAATCCCACCTGATTCCCAGTAGCAATGCTATCTGATTCAAACTTAGCTAATAGGATTTTACATCCAGTCACTGGGAAGCAGCACCCTTGAATGCCACCAGAATGTCCTGGATACCTAGAGATATTCCAATGCTGTGGGCTTGAGTCTCAGCTGATGCCACACCAAACCTAAATGGACAAATTTCTGACAGGGCAGCTGTTAAATAGCGGGTTCTTTGGCACAGGAATGAAGACAAGGTAACTGAGTACAGGGAAACTCATATTTTATTTCGTGCAGAATCTGTACTGGCAAATGGCTGCAACAAGCCACAATATATATAGTCTAGCCCCTAGGTGGCAGCCAATAGGTTTGAAGCAACCATTGCCGCCAAGGGATAGCCAATTATAGCGCTGGAGACTTGTAGTCTGGGTTGCTGGAGAGCCGTTAGCTGCTCCAGCAACCCACGTGGTATTAGTAATGAGCCCAGTACATAACAGCAGCCATTTCCTTCATGCTCATCCAGGCCTTAGTAATATATGCCAGGTTAATCCTCTCATCTATAATTATAACACTGGTGAGGACAATATCATTACAGACTAATATGTTGTTTAGTAGCAGCAGCTATTAAATATTGTCTTACAAGCTCCAGATTTTCAAAAATTCAGAACAAATCTAGCCATAGGAAGTTCATAGGAAAGAACTAACACTTCTGATATGAAATAGTCACCACCTATCTCAAAGTGACTCTGAAATGTACATTTGTTATTATTTCCCTTTTTATTATGTTGTTGTAAGTCTTGACCCATTGCATTGTTTCAATACAGGATGCTTATATAATGTGATTAAAGATTAACATTCTATTATTTAGATAGCCTAGAGTATTGAGAATAGAGAAAAGAAAAAGAAAAACTATTCATTTAATATTAATTGCAATTTATAATGCCAATACTGCAAGCATAAAAATTATTTGGCTTTCTTAGAGTTATCTAAAGTTGTGTATAACATTGAAAAAATAATGACTATGACTCACATAAAATAAATATAATAGAGTTTTCAATCTTAAACTGATTTAGTATTTAAGTGTCCATTGTATTGTTAGTTTGTATGCCTGTGTGTGTGTGAAAAAATAGATAAAGGACCAAATTCAACAAGAATTAGAATACCCAAAAAGAGAGCGGGGGGGGCAGAGAGAAAGAACTAATGGGATTATAACTCACCCCTTTTCACCATCTCCTAATCTGCAATATTTGTAGATATTTAGGCTCCCTGAGAAGCCGGAGTGTAACTGATTCCATTTCCCATGCTGCTGTATGATATATGATATGTATGGATACTATACTTCCTTAAATTTAAACTTGCGTGTCTATATACCGTTAATTTTGCCATTGAATTTTCAGGTTTGTGTCTTTCTTCAGTATTGAGCAAAATTAATTATCCTTACTGTACACAAATATCTCATTTAATTAAGATACTTCTTGTGGATTTTTTTTCTGAGACTATAAAGGTAAAGGTAAAGGTTTCCCTGCACATGTGTGATAGTTGTTTCTGACTCTAGGGGCCGGTGCTCATCTCCGTTTCAAAGCCGAAGAGCTAGCATTTGTCCGAGGACGTCTCCATGGTCATGTGGCCAGCATGACTAGACGCCAAAGGCGCACGGAACGCTGTTACCTTCCCACTGTAGTGGTCCCTATTTTTCTACTTGCATTTTTACATGCTTTCGAGCTGCTAGGTGGGCAGAAGCTGGGACAAGTAACAGGCGCTCACTCTGCTACGCGGCACTCGGGATTCGACCCACCAAACTGCCGACCTTCTGATCGACAAGCTCAGCGTCCTAACCCACTGAGCCACTCCGTCCCTTTCTGAGACTATACCTAGTAGGAAAAGTTGTAGTTCATTTCAAACTTAAATTTCAAGATTTTCTGCATTATATTGCATGTTAAGTCATTCTACTACTGTTGAGGGTTCCTATTATGTAGCGACAACATGTGGGAAAACATTCAATGTGTTTCATGACACTTATAGTATTTATTACTGTATGATTTGTCTCTGTTAGATATTATTGATGGAGTTGTAAGACATTTGTAGCAGTTTTCTATTAGATTGTGTAGTCCATAATTCTTCCCATTAGTGTATTGTGACTAGGTCTTTAAAATTTTCTATCCATGTTATCATAAAGGTTTTTTTGTTTGTTCTGTATAGGTATCATATCTAAGTGAAAGTTTATATATGTGTCCCAATAGGTGGTGCTGGTTTTCTTATATTTGTATTCTCTTTGTATATAATAGCTTCATTAGTTATTCTTTTCTGTTTATTCTCTCTAAATCCTGCTGTCCTCTGCAGGTATCCTTCTATTAGTAGCTGATCAGAAAAGTGAAGCAAAACAAAGAACAAGATACATGAAGAATACAGTTTAAAGAATCCCTGGTAAATACAGGGAGTCCTTATAATGTAGCAAGTTCTTGCTTAATGTCCATTCATCTAGGGACCATTTAAAGTTATGACAGCACTGAAAAAATTGACCTACAATTGGTTCTTACACTTAGAAGTGTTTCCGTGTTCAGGTGATTGTTGTGTAGCAGGTTCTTTGGTGCAGGAATGAAGACGAGGCAAGTGAGTTCAGGAACACTCATGGTTCATTGCTTGCAAGAGCTGAACTGAGGATTGGGCTGTAACTAGCCACAATATATAGTCTAGTCCCTAGGCGGCAGCCAATAGGTTTGAAGCAACCATTGCTGCCTAGGGACAGCCAATAGCAGCACTGGAGACCTGTAGTCTGGGTTGCTGGAGAGCCGTTAGCTGCTCCAGCAACCCAAGTGGTATTACCATTGAGCCCAATACATAACAGTGATCAAGATCTGGGTGACTGACAACCAACTTTGGTGGAATGTGGGGAGGCATTTGGCAACATAGAGCTTTCCCAGAAAGAAGTCTGGAATAAGAGACTGCAGTTCTGAGCTGTATGTGGGAGGGAGAAGACCTTGCCTCTCCTCTTCCATCAAGTTGCATCCAAATAGTTTGTACTCAAAACTGATGCATCAGATGCAAAGGCCTTGCTTCAGAGACTGCACAGTCCCAAGCTGGAGCAAGCAGGGGGAAGAGGTTCAGGGTAGCTACATCCGAGATTAGAATCTCTCAGGGTATATCTAAATGGTTAGAAGGCTACCATTTTAGTTTGGCAAGATTCTATCTATTAGGTGTAAGCACATAAAGAATTGGATTCAACTGGATCTTGTTGTCTCATCTCTAGACCTGACCGATACCAACTTGCACTTTTGACAGTTGCAGCATTCTGCAGTCATATGATCATCATTTTTAACCTTACCAAATGGCTTTGAACAAGTAAAGTTAAAGAAGAAACTGTAGGTCTTTTTAAGTCTTGGTCATGTGACGTCTCCCTTAACTCCCTTAATTTACATATTATAATTTATATTGTGCAGTAATACTGTATATCTATAAGCTAAATACATAAAGATTGAAAACCTGTAAAAATTATTAACTAATGAAAGAAATTGGGAACTTACCATCTATCACTAAATATAAATAATGCCATTAATATGAACTTCAACTACAAGAGCCATTAACTGCTGCTAATGATGATGAATTAGTAAAAATGAAAAATGCAAACTTTGCATCAAAGTTTTTCTAGTATAAACAGCAAGAAGTGCCAAATAAATTACGATATATGAAAACTGTCTTTCAGCACACTGCCCTGGTTACTTCAATCAAAATGGTGTATGATCACACTGGTAGGAAATTACTATTAGGGAGCTAATTTTTATGCCTTTTACTTATTCTTGACGTCTCATGACTTCATGAATAAGTCTGTACAATTTTGTTGGCAACATCATTTTTCCCTAGCCTTACTTCAAAGGGCTAAGAGGGGGAGACTGATCCATATTCAGCCAATTGGATTTGTGCCATGGCAGGACTAGAATTCACTATCTCACAGATTTTAGTCCAATGCCTTTAATGACTATACTCTTAGTTAGATAGATCAGAGAACCAAAACCACATATATTTCTTTATGCTTATAAGTACTACTATTTAGATAAAATTATATCCATGACAGTTTAGCGATAGGCTTCCAATAAACTGTCAAATAGTGAAGAAACAATTTTAACAATTGGGAAAAAAATCCATTAATTAACTTAATATTTACTTTATTGCAATTATATAAGGACATTAATTTGCAAAATAAAAAATAGGTTAAAAAAAACCCCATTTGTTATTTTGAGGAAATAGCTATTTTAAGAATGGTTGTTAAAACATGGTTAGAATTATTTTAATTAAGACACCCTGCTATTAATCTTTTAGTTTCTTCAAGCTTAAGTCAGATAGATAAACGTGATTGGGCACTAAAATATATGTAAAATTTCAGCATTCTACTTCTGACATAAAACAGAATTTTTAAAGTAAAAAAAGAATCAAAGGTGCTGTAAAAGCTGAATATGAAAAAGCATACAGCCATTTGAAGAAAATAATATAACTCCACATCCCAATTTGAAAAACAAAACTGCTTAAGAAAGCTGCTATAATTTTAATGGAAAACTGATCAATAGAGTGTTCAATCCCCAGAAGTCACCATACAGTATTGCCTGAAGATCTACTTCACAGTTGTATATCTTTATGCCTAAGAAGCACAAAGCTACTCAGGTTTTCTCAGCATTGTAATCTGATCAACCTCTATGATACAAACTTCACATAAGAACTGCACATAGAACCCCAGATTCAAAGGAACGAAACAGAACATTGCTATAGCTTCTCCATACAACATTTGTATTTTCTTTTTAAAAAAGTAATATCTTGGCAGCTATCTCTCTTAGTATGCCAACGTATCAATTATACTGATGAGAAGAATTGCACGATCCAAAATCTGTAGAGGATATTTAGTCTCTTCTTTTAAAGGGTGATACTTGAAAAGCTGAAAGCCTGTGGCCGAAGTGACTTGTAATGATAAATATTTTAAAAGCTCAGTCCAATTCCAGTCCAACTTTGAAATTTCCATATCAAACTATACGCTCAAAATGCCTGGAGCGCAAATAAACATACTAAAGGCTTTTTAGCCTCAAGGAGATAAGATCTCTCTCTCTCTCTCTGGAGAGACTTCGCAAAACTGCCCCCTTGCCTTTGTGCAGACTGCTGGAATGTGCTTGCTTTTCATTTCACTCTTTGTGTCTGGCTCTCAGGCCTCACAGGCAGTGTCTTAAGCCAGGCAGGGTCAGCACAAACAGAGAGCAGCATTCATGGACAGATCAAGTTTATGTGAGAATCTGCTCCTCCTGTGCCCTCAATTTCCATTTGAATTGTTAATAAAATTTCAACCTGAAAGGCACATGATCGCATCAGTAGAGAAGTCACGCAGAGAATCCTCAAGCTCAGAAAAACAAAATTTCTTTATTTTATTTTTTAAAGCCAGCCTTCTCCTGCATTCATGAGAATTATGCCATCTAACATCTCCCCTGAACTGATCCTTCCAACCCCATAGTTACATCTGATAGCAAGTAAGGTGCTTGCTTTTTTGCATAAATGAAAAAGAACACCATCAGCCACCCAGCAATAAAAAAAACACAAGGATAGCAACAAACTACAGTTAAAACTAGATTCTCCAATGTTACAGCTTCAAAAAAATTCAACAAATGCAATGAGGCTTTTCATTATTTTAATGGTATTTCAATGAGCTAATTATACTGATTAGGAGACTTTTCAATTGTTTTACGATATAATATGAACTCCACAGAGTTAAAAGTCAGACTCCAGTTAATTTGGTCCCACAGTCACTCTTTGCTTCTGGAAGTTGAGTCATGGCAACTGTACTTCTTTTCTCTTTGGTGGAAACATTTCACTGCTTATCTAAGCAGTTTCTTCAGTCTGAGCAACTTGGTTACAGCAAACCATATATGTCCTCCATGGAGATTTCATTTCTCATCTAAATAGTCTAAATAGTCTAAATAGTCTAGTTAGGTAAGTAGCCAGAGAGTAAATATTCCAACTCCTACATCATTTGTCAGTAAGTATGTTGAACCTGGTGAACCTGTGAAGTGGTCCTAATCTTCTTGGGGACTAATGAAAAAGCAGTATTAAAAAATGGGGGAAAGATTGTGTCTGAGGCCTCCACTTCTGTTGAAGGATGGATTTTCCACTTTGGCCTAAATGGATTCCTTCATTCTTCCCTCAATCTTCCCTATCCAAAATGTGAACATTATTGTTGCAAAAGATTAGATTTTTCTTCTTCTAAATGAAGGTATACTGCTGATTCTGGCCCTGTGATGTTGCTTCTCCTGTATCTTGAACTGTACTTGGAAACCAGTAATGTAATAACCAGTGCAATTCCTATAGCAATAATTTAACATGTAACACTATTGTTGTTGACTAATAAAAATATGGTTGCTGCATTCTGAATCAGCTGGTGTTTCTGAGTGGTGTATAAGGGCGTTTCCTATGTAATGTGAATTACAATAATTTAACTGGGTAATGACAGTGGCATGAATGACTGCTAAAAACATCTATTCTAAGTAAAATCATAAACGATGCACCACCTCTTGGCCTACATTATCCACTTGCTGATTAATTATGCCTTTCCTATGGCTGAATGCAACCTTAATAAGTCAAAAATTATACAATATTGGAATCAATTCAGTTCTGAGTTTACATTCACTTATTTAAGATAAGTGAATGTAAACTCACTTATTTAAGTAGCCTTGGTGGAGCAGTGGGCTAATGCCTCCTTAAGTAACACCAGCTGCCTGCAATCAGTGCAGGTTCAAGTCCCACCAGGCTCAAGGTTGACTCAGCCTTCCATCCTTCTGAGGTAGGTAAAATGAGGAGCCAGATTGTTGGGGGCAATTAAGCTGACTTTGTAATAATGCCGCTTGGGGGGGGGGCCCAAAAGCCCTAATAAGCAGGCATATACATAGAATGAAGGCTACTGCTAAGCTTGTAAGCCGCCCTGAGTCTTCGGAGAAGGGCGGGATATAAATGGGATTAAAATAAATAAATAAATAAAAATAAAATAAAAATATTGTTCCCCATCCAACCTCTATGAGCCTCCAAGGACCCACTTAGAAATTCTATCTTCTATTCAACTTATGTTGAGTATCATTAATTTATTGATAAACCCTCTCTCAATGGCTTTGTGATGACATAAAGAGATTTATGTCCTGGAGTGCCCTAGTATAGGCTAAACATCTCCTCATTACTATTACTGACCAATTCTAACTCATTAACCATGAAACCATAGTAAAACAGTGCCTCCAGTTCCTAACTTTCACTGTTAGTACCAAAAGATACTATGGTCCAAAGTACTGAAGACTGCCAAAACATATTGGAAGGCAAAGATGTTTGTGATCCTTCCTTCCAGGTTCCACTTCAGATCATCCATGAGACTGGCTACGATTTCTATTCCATGTTCGGATCTGAAACTAGATTATCATGGTCTAGATAGCGCATATCTTTTGGATCTCAGTGAACCAGACTGCTCTTGAAGAATGACTGCTTCTTTCATGATTCTTGGAAGCTTTCCTTCCTTCATAAAAGGATTATCTGATGCTTGGATTAAATTCCTAGTCAGCTAGTTAGCTGATTCATTTCTTGGATGATAAGATCATAGAGAACTCTGTCTGCTTCCTTAAGATCCAGAGAGTCCAAAACTTCTGAGATAATATTTTAAGACAATTATCTCTCCAGTGTGAATAATTTTTGTTCACCTGACTTCCAGCTGTGTTTCCACAGAAAGTGATGTACACTGGGTGATCACAATTCACACTAATTTATTCTTCCATTTCAGGCACTCTATGGTAAATAATGCAGCTGATTGATATTACATAAACGATCTAAGCTGAACTACACTTCAAGGCTATTATCACCATAGAATAAGCTTAAAACAGAGCTCATAAAGAGACATACTATTTCCGCTTTTCCACGAGCCTAACTCCAGAATCTCTTCACTTGCTTCATTTCCTGAAAAAAAAATCAAAGACAGGTGGCTAGGGAGAAGTTGTCCAGGAGCAATGCGGTCCAGAATCCTGATTTTCTTCGTAGCTAGTATGGAAAAACTGCAGTTAATACCAAAGAATTACACTGATTATTGGGTGAATTTAATGCCTTTTTATATTGAAAATGATTCAAATTCTTGTACCTTTTCTTTTCTATCTATGCATGCAACAGAATAGAAAGCAGGTGGCATGATTCCTATCTATTTTGATTGCTAAATTTTCTTTTTTTTATTTTCTTTCCTTAAACCTCTTCATATATTCTTCCACATTGTCTCCTAAAATAAACTGCATTGATGAATGAGAATATGGTTAAAGGTAAAGGTAAAGGTTCCCCTGCACATGTGTGCTGGTCGTTTCCGATGCTAGGGGCCGGTGCTCATCTCCGTTTCAAAGCTGAAGAGCCAGCGCTTGTCTGAGGATGTCTCCGTGGTCATGTGGCCAGCATGACTAGACGCCAAAGGTGCACGGAACGCTGTTACCTTCCCACCGTAGTGGTCCCTATTTTTCTACTTGCATTTTTACGTGCTTTCGAATTGCTAGGTTGGCAGAAGCTGGGACGAGTAACAGGCGCTCACTCTGTTACGCGGCACTCGGGATTCGACCCGCCAAACTGCCGACCTTCTGATCGACAAGCTCAGCATCCTTACCCACTGAGCCACCACGTCCCTGAGAATATGGTTACATAATAATAATAATATTGTAAAAAACAGGATGCCCTTTATCCATTTTATAACAACAATGTAATTTCATCCATTAAAAAAACCATAATATGAAGAGAGAAGTAAATATTCACATGTGTCTTGGGCAACTCCAAAATTTTATGGTTGGCCAGTCAATTATCCCCTGATCTCTAATAAAAGTTGAATATCTTTCTTTAAAAAGTTAATGTCAAAGGAGGAGTTCGCTGGAAGCTTTTATTCTTGAATCTTCCCAAAGAAAGATTAATGAGAACCTGGAGGACAAGATATAAGGCGAGTAAATTCAGGTTAGGGAATTTTATTTTAAGAAGTGGAAATCCAATGCTCCGAGACTTCTAGATTCAGTAAATAATCAAGCTGTGCTAGAGCTATTTGGGGGTTTTTTGGAACGTGCTTAAAGCCTTGCCCAATTCCTTCCACAGCTTCTAAGGGTTAATATGGATAAGCTTAGCCATTGACTTTTCCTCTAGGCCAGGGGTGTCAAACTCGCAACTTCACGTGACGTGTCATGACCTATCGTGACTTTTTTGCCATTGCCGGCAATGAACTGTGCGTGGTTTTGCTATGATGCATCTGACCTGCAGGCCGGCACTTTGACACCCCTGCTCTAGGCCCAACACCCATCTCTGTTTCCTTTGTATAAGCTGTTTTATGATAAAATAAACCCTTAAAAAAGTAGTTTAAATAGTCAATTTGTCTTGAGAGAAACAACCCACTAAAATACCATAGAATATATAAGTCTCTGCAGATCAATTATCAATTCCTTTTTTTTTATTTAAAAAGTTTTACAATACATTTTGACTTTAATCCCCCCTCCCCCACCCCTATCCCTCTCCCCCACTCCCTCCTCCCCCCCCCCGACTTCCCAGAGCTAAATACAGGGCATAAAATCAAAAAACAAACATAAACAGCCCTATATTATCAACAATAAACTATAAATTCTATCTCTCTCTAGCTCATATAAAATGAATACAAACAATATTAATATTACAAATAAAGTAGAAAAGAAAAAGAGGAAAACAGAAAAAGATCTTTACTCAAAATAAATTTTCTTAATCCCAGTCCTTATTCATATTAATTTCAAAAAAAAAAGGGAAAAGAAAAAAAACTTTCACCTGCTATTTGCATTCTCCCACCTTTCTCTAATTTCCAAACAAATTCTCAGTTACGCACCAAAAGCGCTTATCTCTGTTAATCTTAATAATCTCCAACCAAACTAAACTATAATCTAAAATAGTTCTTGCGTGTATCACGCCAAATGTCTCACAGTTCCAAATCATCCTTAAGTTCAAATAAAAGTTCAAATAAAAAGAGTATATATATAAAAAAATTTTTTAAGCAATCTCTAAGACAACCTGTTATTAATTAGGAGCTTACATACCCACTCTTAGTTCCACACATACTTTAAGTCCGTAACCCTAATATACTTTTCTAGCAAGCAAATAACATCAATCTTAAATTGTATAAAATATTAAAAAAAAGAAAAAAAACTTTCTTTCTCCTCTATAATAATTTTACTCCATTGACATTCTAATCTAAAAATTTAATCAGCAATCTTAACGCCCCAAAACTTTTGGAGCACCTCTGTCATGACCCCCAAAACTTCTTTAGACCGCTCTCCTCCTACATCTTCATTGTAAGCACACTTTGAAGATTCCATAACTTTCCGCTGGTCTTGCTCTTGCTCTCGTCTCGCTCTTCTTAAGGCGGCACGCGTCATCTTCTGGCCTCCTGCAGCAACGGATGAGACTGTAGCTTGATCCCCTCCACCACCATTGTCCTCTGTCTGTCTGTCTGCAACATCTTGAAACTTTCCCACACCGTGTCCTTTTGCAACTTCCAAAAATGATAGGGGGGTTGCTTTTAACACATTACTATAAAAATCACGTGCCTGAGCCACAGTAACCAAACGATGTCTTTTACCTTCGTGCGTTGTCACCAACCCAACTGGAATCTCCCATCTGAACTTAATATCACGTTTCTTAAGTTCCTGTACTAGAAATGCGAAATCTTTCCTTCTCCTTAGGATCTTCGGAGGAATCTCTTTTAAAACCAAAACTTCTTGCTCAGCCACTACCAAATTAGTATCATAAGCAGCTTGAATGACTTCATCTCTAATTACTCTCTTTGTAAAATAGACCACCACATCTCTGGGTAACTTTCTCTGTCTTGCAATCCATGAATTTACACGAAAAACTTTGTCCATATTTCCCTCAATTTCAGATGCTGACTGGCCCAGTACCCCTTCCAGAGCCTCAGAAATCAGCTGCTTTAAATCTTCTTTACCATTCTCCTTTAAACCCCTAATTCTAATAGCATTCTGCATCTGATTATACTGAACAAGGCTCAATTCTTCATCCATTTTATCCCTTATATTTTCATTTTCTAATACCTTTGCTTCTAATATAGAGTTCTTTTGACTGAGATCCTCCACTTTTATATCCAGCTGTAGCACACATTCAGCTACGGATACAACCTTAGACAAGATGTCCACCCTCATTGCTCTCAGCTTCTCTTCCATCTTCTTCTCCAGTTTCTCCATTTTCTCCTCCAATTTCTCCTCCAATTTCTCCTCCAGCTTTTTCAACTTTTCATCCATCATATCAGACATCAGTTGTGCGTGCTTTCCAAAAGCGTCTTGTAAATCCTTAAGCGTCAATACCGGAGGAGATGCAGGAGGAAGCAAAGCTTGCAGTGAGGTCTCTTGCACCAGGGAAGACCCCGCATTCCGAAGAGCTTTAGAAGTTTTAGCCGCCATCTTCCCCCACTTTCACTTATTACGCACTTTCACTTTAAAGCTATAAAATCCATTGAGCTAGAGAGTAAAAATAAAGAGTCCACTTCACCTTGACCTCCTGTACCGCTCTGCCTGCATCTTGATAATCAAAAGTATTTCCTTTTGGCAGGGGTGGTTGCTAACGCCTGGCTCTGCTCCAAGAATCCCAGAGCAGAGGCGCTGCGCAGCTCGGAGCAACCCAGGCTTTGGGGGGGGCTCATCCTTCAGCCGCCCAAGCTCTCATCTCAGGTGGCCCCAGAGAGCTCAACCCCTACCTGGGGCCTCACCCCCTCCTCTTCTCCCGAGGAGGGGGCTTCAAATCCATCTAAACAGCTGATAGATGCTGTTTACGATGGAAAAACACAGCTGCGGAGCAGGCAGCCCGAAAACGGCTGTCTTTCGACGTCGCGTCGCCACCGGAAGAATTCCTTTTTTTTAATTAATATAAATTTATATTAGTATAATTAATATAAAAGAGAAGACATTTTTCTTGGGCAGGGGGAAGAAGCAGCTTGCTTGTAAAAAAATCTAGCTAAAAGATGAAAAAGGATTTTGCAGCAATGTATGCCAGTGAATGCAACTCTTGGGCTAGTCTGGCTGGGTAGGGCAGCCCTGAAAAGCTTTTATATGGGACTCAAGTGGGATTTTTGAACCCTTAAAATAGTTCTGGTAAATGCATAGTTCAGTATAGATTTTGTTATTGTTATTGTTGACTTTTGGATAACAAAAGGGGAAGAAGGGCAAGCAAGCAGGTGGCATATGATGTTTTACTCACAATAACATAATAATCACAGTATATTATTTCATTTTATTTTTGTTACAAATAATATACTGTAAAACATTACATGCTCATCTGCCTGCTTTTTTGTTACAAATGTATTGCTGTACTCAGAGTAGAGTAACTACATGCTCCTAAGAAAAAACAAAGTGACTGACAATGTCAATGTAAGTGCAAAATATGAACTGCAGGTGAACTGGTGTGCATATTGCTTTAAATACTCTCAAAAAATGGAATTTTACAGAATAACTGTTAGAATAACTGTATGTAAGTTTCCTCTGAAGGCCCTGCTCAAGCCCAATATCAACCATCATATCTGAACACTGAAATTCCAAATGATCAGAGAGTATTTATTCAGATCAATGATCTGCTTGATGTCACATATATTTATTTATTTTATTTATTTTATTAGACTTATATACCGCCCTTCTCCCGTAGGACTCAGGGCGGCTCACAAGTTTTTTAAAAACAATACAATTTACAAAAATTAAAAACAATTAAAATGATTACACTAACCTTGAACTAAAAACCCCAATTACAATTAAAATACAATTAAAACCCCAGTTAATACTCTCAGTCCAGGCCAGAAAGCTCAAAGAGCTAGGTCTTCAGGTCCCGGTGGAATGAGCGAAGGTATGGGGCAGTCCTAAGCTCTACAGGCAGCTGGTTCCAAAGGGCCGGCGCACCCACAGAGAAGGCCCTCCCCCTGGGTATTGTCTGCCGGCAATCTTTTACCAGCGGTACCCTGAGAAGACCCTCCCTGTGGGAGCGCCCAGGACGAAGGGAGCTTGATGCCGGCAGCAGGTGTTCCCTCAGATATCCCGGACCCAAGCCATTTAGGGCTTTATAGGTCATCACCAGCACCTTGAATCTCACCCGGAGGGCAACCGGAAGCCAATGCAGCTCGCGGAGTAGAGGTGTTACATGGGAGTATCGGGAAACCCCCATCACAACCCGCGTGGCTGCATTCTGCACCAGTTGAAGCCTCCGAGTGGTCCTCAAGGGCAGCCCCATGTAGAGAGCGTTGCAGTAGTCCAATCGGGAGGTCACGAGTGCATGAGTGACTGTGCGCAGGGCATCTCGGTCCAGATAGGGCCGCAACTGGCATACCAGGCAAACCTGGGCAAAGGCCCCCCTGGTCACAGCTCCTATATGGTCTTCAAAACTGAGCGGCGAATCCAGGAGGACGCCCAAGTTGCAAGCCCTATCAACAGGGCGTAACACCTCACCCCCCCATCATTAAAGATGGAATGGACTGGTTAGTTCGAGATGCCGGTATGCTCAGCCACTCAGTCTTGGCAGGATTGAGCCTGTTTCTCCCCATCCAGACCTGGACCGCCTCCAGGCAACGGGACATCACAGCGAGGCCATCACTGGGTTGGTTCGGGGTGGAGAAAAAAAGTTGGGTATCATCAGCGTACTGATGATACCCCACCCCGAAACCACGAATGATCTTGCCCAGCGGCTTCATATAGATGTTGAACAGGAGGGGAGAGAGAACCGACCCCTGAGGAACTCCACAAATGAGAGGCCTCAGGGCAGACCTCTGCCCTCCCGTCAACACCGATTGCAAACGGCCCAGCAGATAGGAGGAGAACCACTGCAAGACAGTGCATCCCACTCCCAACCCCCTGAGACGCCACAATAGGATACCATGGTCGATGGTATCAAAAGCCGCTGAGAGTTCTAATAGAACTAGGACAGAGGAGCAACCCCTGTCCCAAGCCCGCCAGAGATCATCATACACAGTAGAGCTTAGCAAGTAGATAGCTCACTAGCGCATAAGGCTCTTGTCCCAAGTGGTCTTTGTACAATGACCTTCCCCTTCACCCAGTTCATGTAGGTAGAGCTTTAAAGGACAATGGTGCTACATGATATATCAATTTAAGCAGTAGCAATGGTCTCATATTTTTAAAAACAATTTCCTACTTTCAGCTGTAGACTTTGCTTCCATAGTGCATGTATATGTATATGTTATGTATATGTAGTATGTGTATATAGTATGTATGTGTGTACACACACACACTACATTTCACATATCTAACATTCCTGTACAATTTTAGTGCAGTAGCTCTCATATGATGTAATGGTGTAAGCAAAAGAATTGCAGAAATACTATCAAGAAAAAGTAGATTTTATGATTAATGTTAACTAAAATTTTCCCTATAGTACATGCATGTTTCCATAGAGTGCTTAACTAAATTTAGTAATGTGGCCTCCCTTTTCAGCAACAGCATTGTATAGGAATTGCTTCCTACATAATGCAGTGAAAGGTTGTTTGCAGGAAGGGATTCAATTCCCACACTTTTTATATCAGAAGTACAGAACTGAGGTTCCAAGCCTAATAAATTCCTTGAAAACCTTGAGCTTATCCAAAAAAGCTTTCAGGTTTTGTTACCAGATTAGAATTTTGAGCGGGTTAGGAAAAAAAATTAAATACATGATTGGGGAGTAATTAAACTAAGTTTCAATCTAAATGAAATTAAATATAATTTAGTGTTTATCTTGGTAGCCATTGTAGCTACCCCCTCTCAGCCCAGTAATGCAGGCTTACATTGCCTCATTGTGAATATTTAAATCACAATTATAAGTTATGAATTTATAATTGTATCCTGATTTTATGTTTACTATGCACAAATCTGTCAGCTTTGGAAGTGGCATTAGAAAAAGAGAAAATATTGTGTTTCTAATAATGAAGAGTTCCAAATTTTGAAAGAGAAAATCCATGAAGCTAGAATAGGCCTCTCTGATAAATAACAAATGGGCATCTCTTACAAACTTCACAATACACTGGACAGCTTGTAAAAATTTCTATAGCTGAAGGGTAAGACATAAGAAATAATAATAATAAAAAGCCTTCCAGAGGATTAACATAAGTCTACAAAGAGGAGCAGACTTTATCAAGAATCATGTATGGCACTGAAAATATGTAGCAAATAACATTTTGACCCATTAGTCATAATGGATACTAGTTAATATGGTTTTATGATCTCAGAGTGAAACTAAGACAAATTAAAATACTGAATCCAGTTAGGTCAGGAGAAACCAATATGGGCTTTGGCATTCCCACAAAGTAACAAACCATAATCAGTCTTCTGAAACCAAATGTAAGAAGAGTATTTATTGTACTTCATCAAGAAGTAGAAACGTTGTCAATTTTAAATGTAACATTAAAGCAAAATTGATGACTGAATAAACACTGCTTTAGGGACTTATATATGTTTTCCCACACACACACATATGGAGAGTTTCCAATGCATGCTATTCCTCTCATATTAAGTAAATAGAAAACTCCTTTGTGGAAGAGGCTGACCATACATAATAGAAAAAGAAATCTGTAGTAGATATTGCAATTTTCAAATTCATTTTAATTTAGCATATAAAGAGCAATACTTACAATGGGAATATTCTATTTATGTGGGAGTCCCCGGTACTCTCTGAGTTTAGTTGTTTTCTTGCACAAGTTTCATTATCTAAGTGACATCATCAGTGCTAGAACAGAATGGGATTTGTCCTCTCTTTTAATCTTAATCTTGATTTTAATTAATTTTGAGTATACAGGCATGTAATTATATTACACCTTAATTACTCCATCCAATTCTCTCAGACACCTAAAGAAGTAAAGAAGAACAAGACTCCATCCAATGTCTGTCCTATTTCTGCAAATTTACTTTGCAATTTGTTTTTCATCATTCAATCGTTATTTTTCTTTGTGCTCATTTAATACATCATTTCCTATTCATTTTTTCATTCCATGAGCTAGTGTGAATAAAATATATCAGCTCTGCTTTTTATTTGAAATCAATAGGGCAATTTTTGAAGAAGAAAGAAAGTAACACATGGCAGCAGAAGGAGAAATTAATATAATAGTTTTTAAAGGTAACAGATGGAAAGTCCATTAAAAAAGTAATAGAGTGTTTTGAATTTCTTTGAGTAAAGCTGCTTCCAATTTCTGTTTAAAAACAACAAACAAAGAAAGAAGACCAGAAGAAGGAGGAGTGGATATGCCAAAGATTTTGTCCACTACCTACAAATAATCTTTATCTACTGTGCTTATTATGTTTATTTTGCTGACTTAATAGCAGACACTGTAAACAGATCTTAAAATACAGACATATAACAATTCCAAGATTTTTAAGTGACATGGGAATACTGATGCAACTGGGACTTAGGATGCTTTTTGGATTTTCAGGACCATCAGTAACAGAGCAGGTAAAAGACCCAGCTCTCTGGAGAAATCTATAATTCTAGAAAAGTTGGAAGAAATTAGCAAATCAGGATGATTTGCAGCAAAGTGGATGGACCTAATTAAAGTCACAAAGTACAACGTTGGAAGATGTGTTGGCTACAGATCATCCTGCAGGAAATATCTCTATGTGATGATTAAGAATCCACACCAAGGTAATGGCATTAAGCAATGAGATTTTTCAAGTGGAACTTTTAAATGGTACAAAAGTTTATGCTCTAGATCACGGGTCGGCAACCCGCGGCTCCAGAGCCACATGCGGCTCTTTGAGCCGTCTCCTGCGGCTCCCAGTCGCCCGGTGCGTGCACACCTCTTCGAATGGGCAGTGGTGCGCGTGCACATCTTCGAACGGGCGGAGGTGCACGTGCGCCTCTTCGAATGGGTGGAGGTGCGCATGCGTGGCACCGCTCATCAGGAAAGCAGCTGCGGCCCGTTTGCAGAGCTGCCGCCTTCAGAGGAAGGCGGCAGCCTGCAAACGGGCCGTGGCAGCTTTCCCGATAGATGGCGCCACTGCCCGTTCGGAGAGGTGCACGTGCACCTCTCCGAATGGGCAGAGGTGCGCGCGCACCTCTCCAAAACTTTGGAGAGGTGCACGCGCACCTCCACCCGAATGGGCAGTGGTGCCGCTCATTGGGAAAGCTGCTGCGGCCCGTTTGCAGAGCTGCCGCCTTCAGAGGAAGGCGGTAGCTCTGCAAACGGGCCACGGCAGCAGGTATGTAAACGGGTGGCGCCGCGCACACACCTCTCCGAATGGGTGGAGGTGCGCGCGCAGCTCTCCAAACCTTTGGAGAGCTGCGCGTGCACCTCTCCGAATGGAAAGTTGCCGCGGCCTGTTACTAAACTCTACATATTGCAGAGCACACATAACTTGCCAGTTTCTAAGGAAACTGACCGGGGCCTGTGCACGCCGGTATCCCTCGCATACCTTCTCTATACCTATGGGGGCGCGTGCGCGGGGGTTGTGGTGGTGGTGATGGTGAGCGCCCTACGCTTTGAAGCGCTATTGTTCAGCTTGCAACTATTTCCTGGAAAGCCTTGAATGTGGTGTCTTTGGCACCATCCACGCGCCCAGTGACAAGTCCAAATGGCGCGGATTTGCAAGGGAAATGCTAAAAGCCATGATTAAGGCATTGATTGCAGCCCTCCACCGGGGGCTTAAAAGAAGCCAGTCAGGCTTGACGTGGTCTGATGTTGATGACAAACAAGCTTACATTTCCTTTAAAATAAAATAAAATAAAAATAAAATGGATTCCCCTTCCCCTCCTTCTACCCCCCCACCTCGCCCCCCAAAAGGAACACAGTATAACACTAGGCATTTTACGTGAGGGTAAACGTCTCTCATCTTCGCCCATCTTTGCCGCCAATGCTGTTTCCCGAGGCGCTCGGCTAAGGAGGAACTTTTTTTTTTGAGCGTGGCTGGGACGGAGGACTTGTCCTGCGTGTCCACAGGCAACGAGGGCAAGCCGGGGGAAAAAAGTTTGCCTTTCCCCGTGTTGCTTTTATTTCTCCCTGTACTTCTAAGATTACGGAAGCTTTGCCAGAAACTTTTATGCGGGTGGTTGAAAGATGGCATCACAATAAGGAGGTGACCGTTTGATCAGGAAAGGAGCTAGCCACTCTTTAGAACTAGCACTAGGCACCCTTTGGTAGATAGTTGTGTGGGCAATGAGCTAACCCATCCACCCCCAAAAGTCCCTGGGTGTTGATACATCCAGAAGAATTGCTCAGGCGCACAACATCTCCAACCGTCACTGTAATGGAATGTGTTGATTACCCATCAGGGTGAGGGAAAGAGATGCTTCTTAGAGAGTGAGAAGTTCCCAGTGGATTAATAGGCAGAAAAAGAAATTTAGCCAGGACACACCCTAATTGACCAAGCAGTTAAAAGTGGCGAGAAGTTTATAGCTTGAGTCTTAACAATATTTTATTAACAATATTTTAACAATATTTTATATTTTAATATATTTTAACAATATTTTATTAACATAGCCTTACAATAAAGTAAAATTATCTCATCTAATCATGTTTCCTGTCTGGTTTACCTGGGAGGACTGACAATCACAACTTTGTGACAAAAAAAGGGAAATGAATACATGTCTACAAGATTGCAAGCAATTATATTTATTCCATTGCCAAAAAGGACAACTCCAAGGATTGCTCCAAATACCACACAATTGCCCTCATCCCTGGAATTGTCTATCCTACATCGTTCTGACTTACCAAGAAGTAGGCTGTGGTCTACTTTGTTAAATGCCTTACTTATTTCTAAGTAAACTATGTCCACAACATTTTCCTTATCCACTAATTTAATCGCTTTATCAAAGAAGGCAAAACAGGCATGATCTGTTTTTTACAAACCCATACTGGCTTCTAGTAATTGCCTTCTAGAAATCACAAGGAGTGCCAACACACTCCTTAAGTTGGTGCAGTCACTGTACACAAACCAAGAAGCCACTGTGCGAACAGCATATGCAGATAATGATTGGTTCAAGATAGAAAAAGGAGTGTGCATTCTTTTACCTCTTATTCAACCTGTATGCTAAGGCAATGATGAGGAAGCTGGAAGAATAAAAAGTTGGAAGAAAGATTGGAAGCAGGGATGTCAACAATGTTTGATATGCTGACAGTGTGACTCTTTTCGAAAACCAGCGAAGGCCTTGAAATGTCTATTTTGCTAATTTTGTCTAAGATTATTGTAGTGATCAAAGTGTTGGCTCTAGGAAAGAGACCCAAACTCTAATTTTTTTGCCCATGAAGATTTACTCGGTGGTTTTAAGCAGACCCCTTTCTCACCTATTATCATTCTGGCAATGGTCAATGCAATATTTCATATGCGATGTCACCATGATTTACTTTTATGTGTACATTAATATCTGTGTTCTTCCTTATACTAGAAAGATAAATACTATCACATAAGTAGATAGTATAAGGTAACGTAAGTTAAAATGAAAGATAATCACCTATCACATCAGCCTGTCCCACTTGTTTAGACAGCAAAAACATGCTACAGAACCCATCAGTCAAAAAATTTCAATTGCTAGGGTCAAGAAAGGGGGACTTTTCTGCTGCTGCTCCTGCTTAGTAGAACATCTCGCCTTCAGATGTGAAGAAATCCCCCAATCTCTTGGCCTTCTGCAAAGGCATCAAAACCTGGCTGTATAGCCTTGTACAGGGGTCATAGGGACCCACACAGTCATGGGGCTAGTTGGCCTCATAAGCAACCCTGCCCCTTCCCCCCCGAATTAAAAACTCCTAGTCTATTAATCTTGGAATTCTCCATTTGTTGCAATTTTATAATGTTTTACATTTTTTAAAAAATCATAAATTCTTTGGTTTTAAATTATTATATTGGTTAAATTGTACACTGCCCAGAGCCCCTCTATGAGGGAGATGGGCAATTAAGAAGATTGATATATGAATAAAGAAACAACTGCCAAGTTTACTTTTATTTTTCCCCATTCCTAAAGAATTATGGTTTACGCTAGCTTGTTAAATAAGTTGCCAACATAATCAAGAGTTGCTTCTGACTTCAACTATATTTTTAAAAGGGCTACCATAGTGCTCTAAAAAAAAACCCATACAAAATATAATGAATATATTGCACTACATTATTCTTACTGGTTGAATAAACATACCCATTGTCTTGTACTGTTGCTTATTTAGCTTGGCCTGGCTGTGCAACTGGTAACTCTTGCAGACTCAAGGTATCTAGAAATGTGAATAAAACAAGCAACAATAAAACCTATCCCTAATTATTCTGTATTAATATTATTATTTATTAGAAGAAAAGGCACAACAGTGGCAACAGAAATGCCTCATTAAAACAGGCGTTTCCCCTTTCTTTATTTCCGGATGAAATGAGGCAAAGTATGTAACTTATTAAGAAGTTTAACCATACCGCAAAAAAACCTAGTAAATCAACTTTCCAGAACTGGTAAAATATAAGGCATCCAAACCATTATTGTTTGCAGGGTGTTTTTAGGTTTCATAACCAAAGCAGAACGAGGAAGAATCCACTGTAACACATGCAGGTTAACTTTAAAACACGTCTGAAGACTGCCAGATCACAAAGCACTAAAGCAGGGGTGTCAAAGTCAATTTCATTGAGGGCTGCATCAGCATTGCAGTTGCCCTCAGGGGGCCAGGTGGGTGTGGCCTGGGTGGGCGTGGCCTACTGGGTGGGCGTGGCTAGAGTGCGTATGGAATACTGGGTGGACGTGGGCAGCTCTACATCGTTCGCATCAAGGGTGCCTATGGGGGCCTGGGCAGGAGTGGGACAGATCTGAGGGTCTCTGGCAGAAGGAGGGTCTCTGGGTCAAGGCAGTGGGGGCCATTCCCATTTTCCAGGATGGCTTTGCAGGCCACATGAAACCACTTCGCGGGCCGGATCTGGCCCGCGGGCCTTGTGTTTGACATGTCTGCACTAAAGACTGAATTTAACAGTAATTTAAAGGAATTTGGAAAGAAAGCTTTCAAAAATACTTTTGACAGCGACAGATTTAGCCCATTTAGAGAACATCTGAAGTTGCTATTGCCATGGAAACCTCTACTAAGGTCTTACACAACTGCAATCAGAAGTAACAGCAAATGTGAATGAGCTTGCAATAGCATGCAAATAGAGAGTAACTGCTCAACACAAACTGCTAGCATCATAACAAAGGTTTACAGATATAATTTCAATGCAGATTTAAAATAGAAACCTGCAGAAAATTCAGTGAAGTATTACTCAGAGATACCCATATCTCAGAAAAAAAGTAAATCAACTGCTAAACATAAGCAAGTTATTACTTGAAAAGAAGTGCAATATTGAATCTGATAGGTGTGACATTGGATAATAAACACGAAACAGAGATACGTAACCTGTAAATTTTATAGTGTACAAAGTTAAATGGGACCAACAATAAAGTTCAAACCAGAAATGAAAGCCAAAAACCATACCAGTGCATTTGGATATTGGTACTGCCATATCAGCATGGCAAAGAACAACAACCTTTCAGAGATGATAAATCGAAGCCAGCAGACACACACTTAAAAAGTTGTTCTGAAGAAAAGATAATTCCCAATGGAATGATATCTATAATTGAAAAGAATAGCAAGGTATGTTGGATTTCTATGTTGTGGAAATGAAGTAACATTAACCCAGGGGTGTCAAACTGGCGGCTCGCAGGCCGGATGCATCACGGGCAGGGCATGCCTGCCCCAGCTCCGCAAAGGCAAAAATGTTGCAATACATCACAATACGTCATATGACATGACTGAGTTTGACACCCATGCATTAACCCATTGCTACTTTTCCTTCATCTTCTCAGCTTTTCCTGAATAAGGATTGCTACATCTTTTGTACAGCAGGTCTTTCTCCCTAGCATAATTATTATAACATTTGCCTGACATGCAGAAAATCCCCTTATTTGGAACCATGAAGATGGATGGATGATAGACAGACATATAGACAGACAAAATTTCTTTGCCTGAACTATATACTGAATGACCTATTTTCCTGCTAAATTTTAAGTAGTCCACCAGTATTGTTTCATAATTTTCCCACCCACTTGAATTTAAACAAGTGTTATATTCTTTATGCAGCAGACTTGATTCAGAAAAAAACTGGGGAAATGAAAGATTTTTTTTTGTTTCTTTTAAAGCAAGTTATTATGCATACTAATGCTTTAATTTTATATATATATATGTGTATATATATTCTCTCTCTCTCTCTCTCTCTCTGTGTGTGTGAGAGAGAGAGAGAGAAAGAGAGAGAGAGAGAGAGAGAGAGAGGGAGAGAGGGAGAGAGAGAGAGATGAGAGGACTGTTCACAGAAATAACTAGACTAGCAACTCATTTTCCTAGGATGAAACTTAATAGGACACAATAGCAAGACAACTGTCCAATCAAAACCAATTATTTTGCAAGCTGCTGAGTCAAGAACAGGAGCAACTTAAGAGTGTAGTGCAGATGTGCCAATAGTTAGATATGCCCATAGCTGATGACTTCTTATTGTAGGAGGGTAGTGCAATTCTATGTATGAGTAAGTCCCACTAAAATCAAACTTTGCAAGATACCAGGAGACTAGATTTCAATCTTGTCAGCATCAATAATTCCATAAGGCACTTTCAACTGCAACTGCTCCTTCTGATCCATTCATTAAGCAACATCTCAAAGGTTCAGCACATCTGCTCTGAAGTTATTCTAAGTTTTTTTAGCATTATTTTCATAGGCCCAATACAAAGGTAAGAGAACCCACATTAACACTATGGTTAAAAGTCTTAAATTAGAAGCCAGAATATCATATATTCTAGTTCTGCAAAATCAGCCTCTTTCTTTCAGCCTCAGGAAGAAGGCATTGACATGCTACTTCTGAAAATGTTGTCAAGAAAATTGCACGGACTTCCATCTGGAGTCACCTGGAGTCAGGGTTGACCATAATACATACCTGAATTGAAACAATCTGAATGACCAAGAGATGGCAACAGAAGTTAGGATTTTCAGGTTTTTATTTGGTATCACCTTATGATAACAGTGATAAATCTTTTCCCAATGCACTTACATTCATATACCTGTCTCTGCGTGTATACTAGATGTGTGTAAGCTTTCCAGATGTATATTTATTCTATATGTGCATATATGTAAGGTAAAAAGGTAAAGGTTCCCCCGCACATGCGTGCTAGTCGTTTCTGATTCTAGGGGCCAGTGCTCATCTCTGTTTCAAAGCTGAAGAGCCAGCGCTTGTCCGAGGACGTCTCCATGGTCATGTGGCCAGCATGACGAGACAAATTCTGTAATTTTTATTTTTATTCAGAACCTCAGAACATGTAAATGCAAATAAAGCAGATTTTAAATTATTTCATTAAAGATTATAGCTTTAATTTTTACTATTACATTTATGTGGAATTTCTCCCTTAGATGCATTTGGGGTTCAAAACCTTTTTAAAATGCAATTCTATAAAATTCATTCATAGATGTATTGCTACTCTGGTTCCGGTAGAAAAAATATGTTGGAACTGTCCTAGAAGGAGTTTGAAGTATCCTAAACTATTGTATGCTAAAAACTAAGGACTGTGACACAGGCTTGGTGATACTATGGAATTATAGACAATAACATATCTATATTAATATACAATCCATATCTGTATCACTTTACTTACATGTCTATGCCAAATTTATATTTTGACTCCATAATAGCTGCTTCTGAGGGGCAGGGGAAGGTTCAGTTTTATACTACATGCATTACTCTTTGTGTGTAGGTGTACATGCACACCTTACACCCAATGTTGGCTTCTGGCAACTGACTGGACTGATATCTGCAAGACTTGTAGAAATGACTTGCTATTGCTTGCTTCTTGGGAGGGAGGGAGTTACTCAGCTAGCTTTGTACCTATCTCAGGACTAGAACTCATGGTATCCCAGTTTCTAGCCTCATGCTTTAAACACTTTACCAACCTGACACTCATATATCCCTTGTTTACTATGGAGAACAAAACGAAACTCTATAATTTTCAAATACCATAAAATGGTGCTATACTTTTCCAGCCATATTTGTAAATCTGGTTTGTGCTTCGGAATTAAAATTGAAAGGTTGATCTATTGCTGAGTCAGCCTACTAGCAAGATGGATTTGGGCCTCTATTTGCCCCTGAACATAATTTGACAACGTGGGAAAGACGTCCTTGCCTTCAAAAGGCTTTGAGAGGTTTCAGGTTCCTGAGTAGGAACCTACACTTCACTTCCACAAATCTTTCAGTCAGTTTTGCTGCTTTGGTGATGAGCTTTGGGATTTGATTAAATACATACTCATGTAGATATGCAGTAAGCTTTAGAGGAATTGCTCAAGGGGTATCAGTTTCTTCAATCCTTGCTATGTCTTGCTCTCTTTAGGGCTTGGCAAACTTTACATACCTAATTAGATCCTCTTAAAGAAGTTGTGGTAAGGTCCAGGCATTTCCTGGACAGATTGCTAATCTCCATGATCTTTATCAGTAGCAAGTGCACTCAGCTATGATTGCAGGCAATGCTTCTTTTAATGCCACTTTAGGATATGACACAGTATTAGCTGAAGGACGTGATAGTGCACCCTCTCTTCAAAAGCCATTTTTAAATCCAGGGATAAGTATTGCTACTCTTTTATTTTCCTTGAGAAGGCCATATACAATGGTTGCAGAAAGCTCTTCATTAACTCAGGGTTTGGAACTGAAAGTTGGACTCAATCAGCATTATCCACTTCAGCCAGACCTGAATGCAATGATTATGACCCTCCTTATCTGATTGGATCTCCCAATAGCATTTTATCTTTACCACAGTGTCTTATTGGATTGCTACAGGGTTGGGATTGAACAGCACTGATTTACAGTGATTCTTCTTCCCGAGTATGCAATTCCAGTCATATATTGTAGAGGTTGCTCAGAGAGTGTTTAAGTCTTCTCTACTCTTTTCCATACTAGTTAATATCTAGTATGGAAAAGGTGGCCTATCTGTTTGGAGTGAGTTATCATTAACATGCTCAAGATACCCAGCTGTGTGTGTATGTGTATTCCTTATTTAATACTGACATTAAAAAGGCCAGAGTGCTTGAAACTGAACTGTAAACTTTATAGAATGCAAAGTCAGCTATTCATTGTAACCTAGTTCTTTTTGGCAAGCTACCATACTTACAAAATACAATACTTATTTTTATAAACCTATCAATATTTCAGTAGGAACAGCATTTGAGACAGCTGGGAGAAATAGTAGTCTCATGCTTCTACAATATTTCAGAATTCTCAGAGTATTTTTGGCATATCGTCTCCAAATACAAATTAAGAAAGCAGGGTATTAGGTCTGCTCAGTTAAAAAAAGTATGCTATTGTATCTTTCATATAAAATTGATGTATTTATAGATAATAGGGACAACCATTCCTGATGAACATAGGACATATAGGGGACCTAATAAAAAATTGCAAGCAGCTAGATAATGTTTATTCTTTGATAAATATTTGTTTTCTGTGACAAAAGTTGACTGTCTGTATTCCATCCTCAAAAGGAGTCAGGGGTGGTGGTTTTGTAGAAATAATATCTAATAACAATAGCACTTAGATTTACATACCGCTCCAAAGTGCTTTACAACAGTGTCTGAGTGGTTTACAAATGTGAGCATATTGCCTCCCACAATCTGGATCCTCATTTTAGTGATGTTGGAAGGATGGAAGGCTGCATCATCCTTGAGCCAGTCAGGACCAAAGTCCTGGCAGTGGGCAGAGGTAGTCTACAAATACTGCAATTACTGCACCACCAGGGCTTAGTAATTAATTAAATTAATTAAATCGACTGCAAGCCCAAGACAAAAGTAAAGAAGAGGAAAGTCCCTGTTGTTACACATAAACATATACATACAAACAAAAGTGCATATTTATACATAGCCATAAAAATGCAGTGATTATAATGAAAATGCAGGCTTGATAGTCTTGACTGTTTATTCACAAATACATTCCAATAAGTTACACAGGCTTAATCCTCAGAGAGAGGGGTTAGGTCTTGGTGGTATCATATTCAGGCTGCAAAAATCTAGAAAACAATGAATTGGCAGTCAAGCGATAACTAATGTCATCTAAATGATTATCTTGGTAAGTCATCTAAATATTATCTAGAAATTTTTAGGCATTTTACAACTAAATTTCCAATTTACAGCTGCTTTCAAGCTCGCTGGAATATGTATTTCATTGAAAACTAATTACTATTTAGTCTTCCCCTTTAACAACAATCATACATGAACTAGAAATTTTTGTAAAATGTGTGTAAAAATGACTGTAGGAAGAGTTTATCAGAAACAGATGTTTATAATTCCTTTCCAGAGTTCCAGAAGTTGCAAATCATATTAAACAGATAATATAATCCAGGCACTAGAAATTTTTTTTAAGGAAGTAAACAATATAGATAAAGAGCAAAGAAATAAAATTTTCCCAAATGGTTAGATGACCAATTTGCAATGTTTAGGTTTTAGGGTTCTGAATATCTCTCTTCTTGTAAGGTACTGAATGAGAAACATATTTAAATTTCAAGCACCATCTACAGGATTTTTAGAAAGAATTAGCAGGTTTCTACCACATTTTTACCACACCATTTTCATTCTGCCACCACTAAAATCACTCTAGTTTTTAGAACAGAAAGAGCAATTAGTTGGGATTGTTGTAAACAGAGTTGCATCTGACTTTTGTGGACTATGTTGCAGAAAGAAATATCGCACAACAAAATTTCCATCTCATAATCTGTGTGTTTCATAACAAAAGAAGCATAAAACACAACCAATATGTAATGCAATTAATCCAAAATCAACTGAATTGATCTTCTCAATAAGTGAAAATAAATTAACACTCAATATGATAATGAACAAAGAACAATGTGAATAGAGTTTCAATATCCTTCCCATTAGGGTATTGTTGCATTCTATGCTGGGCACAAATAAAATGAAGTAAATATGATTCTTCAAATCTTATGTTTATCTCAATAGTGCTGCTACTATAAACAAAGTATGTAAATTCATAAAAATTCACAATACATGCATTACAAAATTTGGCCTTTCCAAATATATTGCATTTTTTAAGTGAGAAAACGCAAATTAAAATGACATGTGAACTTGCCTTAAAATGAATACAATGTGAAACAGTTCATCTAGAATACAGAAGAACACAGTAATTGGTACTTCTACTTGAACATCTCTTTTTTCCAAATAAAAATATTTTCCCCATAATTTATGTTCCTAGTGAAGCAGAAGAGTAAATAAAACACAATGAAAAATGACATCATCTAATGGACTGATGAATTACATGAATTTCAGTCTATCCTATTTCACTTTTATGTGCACTCATATATACAATGGATATAAAGCCCACACACCCCTGTTAAAATGCCAGGTTTTTAAGATGTGAAAAAACCAGACCACTTCAGAATTGCTTCCACT
The DNA here is from genome assembly GCF_947247035.1 of Vipera ursinii. NCBI lineage: Eukaryota > Metazoa > Chordata > Lepidosauria > Squamata > Viperidae > Vipera > Vipera ursinii. Next base: position 45,846,151 of record NC_139514.1, on the reverse strand, counting down.
TTTAATATAACCGCTAAGCTGTATGATTCATTTAAAGAACAAACTGAAATCTTTCAGGGGAAAATGAACAATAAAAAACTTACAATAACATGGTTTCATATGTGTGCACATCCTCTTAGGATGTGACTGTGTTCAGAATTAACCAATCACATTCAAACTGGTGTTGAATAAAGGTCAGTACATGCCCGCCATCAATTAAAGTGACTTTGATCAAGCCCTTATAACTTTCAGTGGTTCTGGTAGGATTTTCTGACAATTACTCAGTTGCCTTTTACAGCAAAAGATATGAACTTCAGACAGATGAAAAAGTATTAAAGCAGGGGTGTTAAACTGCTGGCCCACAGGCTGGATGCATCATGCCAAAACCGCACCCACCCCATTGCTGGCAATGGAAAAAAAGTCACGATATGTCATGACACATCACATGATGTCATGAGTTTGACACCTGTGCATTAAAGGGATGTCATTGTTGAAAGGTATCAATCAGGAGAAGGATACAAAAACATTTCCAAGGTATTGGATATACCATGGAACACAGTGAAGACAGTCATCAATTAGTGGCACAAAATGCCACAATAGTTACATTATCAAACTCTGGATGTCTCTCCAAAAACGATAAAAAACAAAAAAAACCCATTCTGAATGGCTGCCAAGAAGCCTACAAAATTCAGAGAAAACCAGAAATGTGGTAGATAACTGTATTCCCTCCACCCAGAATATAGGAAAGTGTGAAACAGATCAACTCACTTAAAAACACAGATCAAATTACTTTTTCCAACATTATTTTGTCTCTGTAAAATTTAATGAACAATGCAACACTATCTCAGAACAAAAGTCCATACTTATACAAGGACTTAAAAAAATAGTCACTAACAATTTTAAAGCTTTGAGTAATTCACAAAATACACAAGCATAAAAGGTAAAGGTAAAGGTTCCCCCGTACATGCGTGCTAGTTGTTTCTGACTCTAGGGGCCGGTGCTCATCTCCGTTTCAAAGCCGAAGAGCCAGCGCTTGTCCGAGGATGTCTCAGTGGTCATGTGGCCAGCATGACTAGACGCCAAAGGCGCACGGAACGCTGTTACCTTCCCACCGTAGTGGTCCCTATTTTTCTACTTGCATTTTTACATGCTTTCGAACTGCTAGGTTGGCAGAAGCTGGGATGAGTAACAGGCGCTCACTCTGTTACGCAGCACTCAGGATTCGGCCCGCCAAACTGCCGACCTTCTGATTGACAAGCTCAGCGTCTTAACCCACTGAGCACATTAAAATCCTTCCTAGAGCACTATTACCAGTATTATAGCTTGGAAAAAATCTCTTCATTTCACTCTTAAAAATACTTTAAGAGAATAAAAGTAAAACAACTAGAATATATATTTTTAAAATGCTTTGGAAGCATATCAGTAGTTAAGCTTTGAGTATTTTCCTTCCTTCCTTCCTTCCTTCCTTCCTTCCTTTCCTTCCTTCTTTCTTCCTTCCTTCCTTCCTTCCTTCCTTCCTTCCTTTTTAAAAAATTAAACAAGTTTTCTCTGTCCAGTTTTATCTGACTCAAGGGCTCAGTGCTTGTCTCCATTTCTTGGACAAGGGAGCTAGCGTTATCTGTGGTCATTTTCTGTGGTCATGAGACCAGGATGGCTACATGCCAAAGGTGCACAGAACACTGTTACCTTCCCACCAAAGTGGTACCTATTAATCTATTAACATTTGCATGCTTTCAAGTTACTAGGTCAAATTGGTGGCCTGTGAGCCAGATGCATCACACGCAAGCCATGCCCACCCCAGCTCCGCAAAGGTAAAAAAATGTCATGATACATCATGATATGTCACATGACGCAATCAGGTTTGACCACCTGTGTACTAGGTGGACAAAAGCTGGGGCAAGAACGGGAGCTCAACCCATTGTGCAGTGCTTGGGTCTCAAACCCGGGCTGTCAGCTTTATAGCTGACAAGCTCAGTGTCTTTAACCACTGAGTCATCACACACCCCTTTTTAACCTCCATTAAATAGCATCACTGAGCAGAGAATATTGAAAATACTGGATAAATTCTGATATGATAACTCATGGTCCTCGTCCAAATCATATGGGTTGAATAACACAATAGCAAAACATTACTTGAACTATTAGTCATAGAATTAAGCATTTATTTTCTTTTCTTAATTTTCTAGTGTTACTTTTATATAGAATTTTCCTATGGGATATTTGAATCTATGACATAAGAATTTTCATTACAGAAAACTGAAAATTTAAAATTTTCAAAGGTTTATCTGTATTAGTATTTTTAAGAAAAGGTAATTGATTCTTGTAGCACTTTAAAAAATAAATATATTTATCTGCAATAGATTGTGCATTAATACCTGTTATTCTTTATGGTACCACAATACTTCACATATTTATTTCCATGTTTTAAGCAATCTACCACTTTGGGAACAATCTGTGTTGCTTTGGACCACCTTGAACCATCACTGTTTTTCTTCTGAGTCAGTACTTAAACTTCTGAAACATGTTGCATTAGTGCCCTCAAATTTTTAAAGGAATGCTTCACTTAAGGAATGTAGCATCGCTTCAAAGGCGGTTTCTGCAGCACATGTGATTCTTCATCTTAATTCCAAGACAAAACAGCCACATTGATTGGCTTCAAGAGCTTCTGGTCTCCAGTAGCCAAAAGAAGCTTTACTTCTCTAACATTTCAGGTAAGCTCCTGGAATCAATGGAAGAAGATCTAGACTAGAGTATGACAAAATTATTTGCTGCAGAGAATCACATCTTCTTCTCACCTTGACTAAGAGAAAGAATTGTCTCCGTGGTACAAAGAACTGCATTAAACCAAAATCCAAGCAGACTTGCTCTGACATCTGTTGTTTAAGTTTTAAGCTTAGGTTCATCTAAAGCCAGTTCATAGTCCCAAACAACAGCCACTGATTCCAAAATTGGGATGCTAATCCACTTTAGGTTTTAAAGAGACAGAAATGTATGTTTAAATATCCTTTCCCTAAAAACAAAAGAAGGAAAGGCTCATACCCTTGCAAGTACCCCTTTCTCCATAGCAAATATTGAGTTACACATTTCTAGCCTGTCATCTAAATTGTATGGTGCACTACAGCAATAAACCTGTAGTCATAAAAACAGCTAATAAATCAAATAAAAACAACTGAAAAATTCAAACACTTTTCCCCCCCCAAATAATCAAATTGTAAATTTTTGCTAAAGTCGAATCAGTCAACACATGAGATAATTCTTTTGGATATTCAGAATACTATGATACTACGGTGACACATTTCTCATTAAAACATAGGAATAGACTATTACTGGATAATGTGCTTCTTTTAGAGCCAGTATTCTAAATGCTGTTATACACAGGAAAAGAACACCGTGCCAAAAAGTGCATTTGGCTGCCAAGAAGAAAGTCCTCAGTGACCTCTCAGCTTAGAACATGGAAAATAAAAAAATAGAAAGACAGTATAGAAAATCGTACATGATATGGAAAGTTTGGCAATAATGTTAAAATTGAAGAGTAATCCATTATAACTACACGTGAGGGATTCAGGACTGATAAATGTTCTTCTTTATATGATACTTGGTTATACTGGAACTGGTATATTTGGGGTAATAATTGTTTAAAAGAATCCTGAACAACTTCATAAAGGATCAACGGCTGTTAATGTTGATGGTTGTTGACTCTGCCCAGAATAACAAGCAATTGTCTATATTATTTAATAGGTATTTGGGAGTCAAAATGGAAAAAAAAAACTGTCTTCATAACCATGTGGATGACTTTTCTGAAGGCACCTCAATGGACCATGTGAGACACAGACTGCTGGACTAGATGGGACACTAACGAGATTTAACAGGTTTCTGCTTTTCATTATTTTTATGCTTAAAATAAAATATAATTAAATGTAAGTTGTAAAACTTGTAAAATATAACTTATGCACATTATACAATTTTAAAATGTTGCAAATATTATTGCAAATGATAAAATACAAATAAAATTAGCTGCACAAGTATACAGTCATATGTTAGACTAGGAAGGAATCAAATCCCAAGATAAATTGTAAATCAGTCATGAAATGTGTAGTGGTTGAGGTCAGAATAGAGGGGGACACATGTGCTTCTAAATGATGTTAGGAAAGTCACACCTTCTCGAAATAATCTGGGTGCTGTTGACATGACAAAATTGAATAAATACTACTGCTACTTAAATATCTAGATGAGAATTAACTATATAATATTGATAAACCTGGTAGCAGAGTGATTAAGTGAAGCATTGCATGCAAACTCTGCCCATAGTTTGGAATTTGATCATGTCAGGGCATATGGTCGACTAAGACTTCCATCATTCCAAGGTTGGTAAAATGAGGATTCAGGTTATTGGGGGCAATATGCAAATAATGCTGACATATTATATACTGGAACAGTATATAAGTCTATATGTCTACATGCTATTTCTATTGCTATTAAACAGCTTTGGAATTTTCTGCTGTTTATAGGGAGTTATTTGCAACTGACTGCAAAATAAATTGCAACTGACATTACATTAGACTGATATATTATAAACATTGCTTGAGTAACATATAATAGTAACTCAATAGTAATCAATTACTATTACAATTCAGTAATAACAGACAAGTCCAAAACAACTTACTCTCTGTGGAGTTATGGCTTGGCATGTAGAAGTCCCAGAAATCCTAGAAAATGAAGGCAATAAAAACTAGTTGAAAAACTCTAATAAGTTTTCAAGCTCAATTTAAAAGTTTCTAATTTTATGAGATTTTTGTTTGGATATCATATTTTAAGGATGTTTTTTTAAAAAATATTAGTGACTTCAATTTGATATATTAGGTATTTAATACTTTTCTATGGGACATGAAACACTGCTTTATTTCTCATAAGGCAAATGTTATGCTCATAGCTACCATTCAAACTTTATAACCCCAATTATACTCAATCTGATCATACAATATAGAAATAAAATGTAATTTATTTATTATTCAAGCCTGCAGTTAGCCTTTTTTATTCATAATAGTTACATTTTTTCTATTTTAATATGACATTTTATTTCATTTTACTGTATTGTAGGCCACTCCAATCTAAATGACGTAGGGCAGAGACAAGCAACAGATAACTCTACAGTGACTAAAGGTAAAGGTTCCCCTGCACATGCGTGCTAGTCATTTCCGACTCTAGGGGCCGGTGCTCATCTTCGTGTCAAAGCCAAAGAGCCAGCGCTTGTCCGAGGATGTCTCTGTGGTCATGTGGCTGGCATGACTAGACGTCAAAGGCGCATGGAATGCTGTTACCTTCCCACTGTAGTGGTCCCTATTTTTCTACTTGCATTTTTGCGTGCTTTCGAACTGCTAGGTTGGCAGAAGCTGGGACGAGTAACCGGTGCTCACTCTGTTACGCAGCACTCGGGATTCGACCCACCAAACTGCCGACCTTCTGATTGACAAGCTCAGTGTCCTAACCCACTGAGCCACCGTGTCCCTGCACAGTGACTACACCAATCAAACAAACATATACACACATGTGGCTTTAATATCTAAAAAAGGTACTAGAACAAACCAAGCAAACCTGCAAAAAGTGAAAAGTTAACTTAGATAAATAAAACAAACTTAGAATTCAAATTATCCTATGCAAAAAGCTATTACAAGTTTTGATTCAACGGTATGATTTGAAACAAGTTCAACTAATTTGATACTCAAACTGCTCAATCAGTTCAATATACTGAATTAGAACAGATGCCTTTGATTTGATTCAAAGATTTTAGCTGCTTTTATGCATGCACATATTGTTTTTATTAAAATGAATCATCAGACTAATTCAATTCTTTGACATATGTCAAATTCAAATCAAATAATACTAAAACCTCAAATTAAACAGCAAAGTGAAATCAAGTTACAAATTGCAGAAGGCACATAAACTTATCAGGAACAGATTTTAATGTGCAGTATTTCAAACACTGAAATTATTGGAATAATTTAGTGGCATAATTATAGTGGCATATAATTCGGTTTGGGTCTGGATGGGGCGGAAAAGGCTTCGACTCAACCCTGACAAGACTGAGTGGCTGTACGTGTCGGCATCTCAGGATATTCAGAATATTCCATCTCTTTCAATGGGGTGTGAGCTATTACCCCCGTAGATAGGGCTCGCAACTTGGGGGTCCTTCTAGATTCACGGCTCTCCTTAGAAGATCATATAGGAGCTGTGACTAGGGGGGGCCTTCAACCAGGTTCACCTGGTGTGCCAGTTGTGGCCCTATCTAGACCGGGATGCCTTGCGTACAGTCACTCATGCGCTCATGACCTCTCGTTTGGACTACTGCAACGCTCTCTACATGGGGCTGCCCTTGAGGACCACCCGGAGGCTTCAACTGGTGCAGAATGCAGCCGCACGAGTTGTGTTGGGGGTCTCCCGATACTCCCATGTTACACCTCTGCTCTGCGAGCTGCATTGGCTGCCGGTTGCCCTCTGGGTGAGATTCAAGGTGCTGGTTATGACCTACAAAGCCCTACATGGCATGGGTCCGGATTACCTACGGCAGCACCTGCTGCCGGCATCAACTTCCCTCCGTCCAGTGCACTCCCACAGAGAGGGCCTCCTTAGGGTGCCTCCGATCAAAGAATGTCGATTGGTGGCCCCCAGGGGGAAGGCGTTCTCTGTGGGTGCGCCAGACCTGTGGAACCGCCTTCCAGTTGAGCTCTGGATGGCCCCCGACCTGCGCTCCTTCCGGCATGATTTAAAAACTTATCTATTTGAACAATCTGGCCTGGTCTGATGGGTTTGGGGTTGGATTTAAACAAGTTTTAACACATTTTTAGTATTGTATTCTTGGGCATAATTATTTAATTCTTTTTAATCTCTTTTTTAACTTTTGTATTTACATTTTTGATATTTATTGCCCTGTACACCACCCTGAGTCCTTCGGGAGAAGGGCGGTATAAAAATTTAATAAATAAATAAATAATACAGAAGTGACTACTAGCTTAGCTAGATTATTAAGACAAGAGCCCAACAAATAATAGGGATTCTGAATGGGAAAAGATTTGATCAAGACTGTAAATCAGTAATTCTGCAAGCATTTTATTGAACCAGATGCATGAATTTTATTGAACCAGATACATGAATCCTTGGTTTAAAAGATTTATTTGTATATTCTTCATAGTTCTTATTAAACTGCTGCTTCCTAAAATACTACAAATTTCTAACATCTTTAGAATAGATCAGATGCAACAGGCTAGAAATCAGTCTAATTTTTTCCATTTCATCTTCAGATATATCGTTTCTTAAATCCAACCTATTCAATTTTAATCATAGGGGTGTTTTTTTAAGCAACAACAAGGATAGTAATTAATATGTATAAATGTTAAATGCTTATTTACTTACTGAACATATTTATTGTAACCTTACAATAAGTAAGTATTAATACTCATGGTTTTGGTTTCTTGACTGGACTAAATGAAAGACTGACAAAAATCTTGCCAGTCTGACATCACTTATCTCTTCCTTTACTTTTACTTTCTAGGGAGATGCCAACTTTCCTTGGAAGTCCAGATAGGAAACACGATGAGCTAATTCTACTTTATTGTAAATCTGTATTAACATTACATTAATCTTGCAAGTCTGAAAATACAATTCTCCCGTCATCTCCTTTTTTTACCACCTGATAAATTAGGGAGGATCCTTTCTTACTTTCTTTCTCTGCCTGTTATGCAGTTGGGGGCTCCGCCCCTTCAGCATCTCTTATCCCCCTATATCCCAGGGTCATTTGCACATACTGTTGCAGGGGGCATCCTTCTAAGATCTTTCCATACCTCCACTGCTTCTGTGGTTTGACATATGTTTTCCTCCTGTCTTCCAAAGTTATTCTCATGGCCTGTTATACCCATGGACTTGCAAATAGCAGATGACCATTGTGACCACCTTTTTCCATGCAGTATCCCTGAGAGTCAGACTCATAGGCATTTCATAATTCCACTTTTAGTAGGCAAAGAGTAATAGCAATAGATTCAGTGGTCATTTACTTTATTGTCTGTAGAGTGAGTCTGTTTTTCTGTTTAAGTAAGCATTTGGATCATCTTTTAAATATAGAGGATACAAAATGTCAGGGTTTAACTTAGTTCTGACCTGCAATTTGTATAGTATCAGGAAAGTTCACTTCAGCATATGTACACATCAAACTCCTCAAAATTCTGCACATTAGCCTCATATTTATTTTATTTATTTATTTTAATTCAATTTATATCCCGCCCTTCTCCGAAGACTCAGGGCGGCTTACAAGCTTAGCAGTAGCCTTCATTCTATGTATATGCCTGCTTATTAGGGCTTTCATACACCCCCAAGCGGCATTATTACAAAGTCAGCTTATTGCCCCCAACAATCTGGGTCCTCATTTTACCTACCTCGGAAGGATGGAAGGCTGAGTCAACCTTGAGCCTGGTGGGACGCGAACCTGCACTAATTGCAGGCAGCTGGTGTTACTTAAGGAGGCATTAGCCCACTGCTCCACCAAGGCTCTTGATGTCCATTAATATCTGATAAGCCTTGCGTCCCAGAAAAAAAAAAACATGTTTATTTTCCTATACAATACTTGCAGAATCCCCTCAATTCAACATTTAGTGAAACATACTGAACAATGCATATAACAGAATAACAGAGTTGGAAGGGACCTTGGAGGTCTTCTAGTCCAACCAAGCTTAAGCAGGAGACCGACCCTATACCACTTTACACAAAAGGTTATCCAATCTCTTCTTAAAAACCTTAAGTGATGGAGCCCCTACAACTTCTGAAGGCAAGCAATTCCACTGATTGTTCTAACAGTCAGGAAATGTTTCCTTAATTCTAGGCTGGTTCTCTCCTTGATTTCTTCAGCAAATGAAATAAAACCTGCAATTCATAACCATTTGTTTTTAAAAGGATCTTTAAAAACAACATGTTTGTTTGTTTGTTTTGGCAGAAGGAACCTAAAAAACTCCAAAGAGAAAGAAAAATCAAAGGTGGGAAAATGTTTTTACTTGCTGTGGAAGTAAATATCTCTGCTTGTTTTGAGCAGGAAAGGCCAGATACTTTAACGATCTATACAGGATGTTAATAATATATGACATTAACGATATATATTCAGAAAAGTTCATTAAGGATACCTTTTAATTCCTCATTTTACTTATCCTGTCAATAAAGAGTTTGTGTGTTTTTCTCCTAGGACAGAGAGACAAAGAGAGACAGAGAAGCAGAAAACAGAAGAACTAACAAGCTTTGAAGGAGAGGGTATACCGCCTACTAAAATAAATGTAGTATAGGATCACTATGTCTCAGTTTAATTGTTAACTGATATACAGCATGTAATCCAGTCCAGATACATGCTTTTGAGTTAATTTAAACCTCAGCATGATTTTGATTGCAGGTTCACTCACAAAGTCTCATCACAATGGAACTAGCAGAGATCATTCCTTGTAAATCTTATTCTCATTCTTGAGCTAACAAAGATAATTAAAGTGAACCATAGAAGAAGAAAAAAAGCAAGACTATAAACATAGCAGGCAATGCAAGTAACAGAGTAGGAGAAAGGCAGATAATTAAACAAGTTCATTTCCAGAACAAAAAAAAGCAAGTCCATAAAATTGTTACCAATTCAAAACTGTTCCTAAGAGGTCTCAATATCTTCAAGCAAAAATTGGTAGCTAACTAGGAGCAGAGAGGAGACCCATCAGAGGTCCCTTAGATGTTTCATGACATGCCCAATAATTAGTTGGTTACTTGTTCCAAAACAGAAGCCATTTATAATTCCAAGAAAGGACTAACACCTATAACTACTTATAGGACTACTTATAGACACATATAACATATAACCTTCATGGTAAAATAACAAAGTAAAGTAGCCAATCAATCAATTTTTATTACAGTTACAGACTAGCATCATAAGGTTAGTAGGCATACATACAATTAATCAAAGCATTTCATTCTACATTTTTGAAATTCAACTGTCTTAAAAGAACATTTGAGATCTGTTGATTATATTTAAAATATGATACAACACAAAGACATCAACTGATAATAGTGGAGGAAGCTAGTTTTAATATGATTTTACCATAGACCAGGAGTCCCCAATCCCTGGATCACAGATCAATACCAGTCTGTAGCTTGTTAGGAACTGGGCTGCAGGTGAGCAGTGGGTGAACAAGCAAAACTGAAACCATCCCCTCCTGCAGACCGTGGGGAAAAATGTCTTTCAAAAAAAACGGTCCCTGGTGCCAAAACGTGCTATAGACCAAAGCATATCTACTTAAGAGTACATAAAGTCAATTAACAGCCAGGTAGGCCTTCTGAGGCATATTCTGTAAAGTAATTTATGGACAATAGGTCTAAACTGTTTCAAAGCATAATTTGAAAAAAAAAGTTTCTGTAACATTTTCTTCTTAAAGCATTAAGATTTAGACAAATAAAGCTAGTCATTATATCATAATATACAAACTTTGATTTGTACTATAAGCCTATTTAGAACCAAAGGAACAAATTGGCATTATAGGTGAACAAACTGAAAGCTAATGTACTTTAATTAATTGGAGAGATCTCTTTTAGCTTTGGTGTCGTTCAAATTTTGGCCTATTGACTTTACTTGTTAAAAATGTCTTTAGATACTGCTGTTATGCATTGGAAGAACTAGACGTCTCTCTTTGTGCCTGGCACTTCAGTACAGCAGCTATTTATAAATCTGTAACCCCCATCCATCCATGTCACCCAATAGATTCTCCTTACTAAAGACATGTTGAGATTTAAGAGGTTTATAATTTAGTTTTCAACAACTTGTTCTACATATATTTAATAGTAAAAAAGCTGAATCTCTTTTGGCTTTTGCCAATTAAAATCAAATTTAGAAGACTGCTCAACATTCTATCAACAAAGCAATTCTATTGGTTGCATGCATTTTGGGTTACTTAATTAAAGTCCTATATTCTAACTGTTCTACAATCCTCCACATAAGAAATGAAGTTCTGTGGAGAATTATGGAAATTTCTAATTTAATTTTCTTTTTTGTTATTGAAATATCCTTGTATTTTGAATAGTAAAAAAAATGAAACACTAATTGTCCGTATAATAGTATTCAACCAAAACAAATTGCAGCACCTAATCAACTGTAGATGATCTGAAAAATGTTGATCAATACTGAATTAAGTAATATTTGAATGGCAGATTACCAAGAGGTCCCAGACTATCTGCTGTACTGGGTAATTAAAACAAACAAAATAAATTTACAAGGTGTCAGTAGCAAATCATTATCTCATGATTTCTAACTACAGTATATCTTATAGTTAGGAATCAATTTTACCTTTATAACGCCTTTATAACTATTTGGAAGTATTTACTTTTATAATTTATAATGGTATGAGAAAATGGATGGATGGATAGATGGACGGAGAGAGAGAGAGAGACAGACAGACAGAGACAGAGAGACCTTTAAAAAGATCTACATAAGTCTATTAAAGACTCAGCTGCTTTAATTATTTAAAAGGAGGTGCTTGTTCACTCTCCTGTCTAGGGCAAAACACCACTGTTGAATGTTTTGCACAGCTTTTTCCATAAAGAGAAATAACTCCTTCATTCACACAAAACTAATCCTTTCTGCTCAGATTGTATAAACCTTTCAACTTTTTTCAATCTTAATATAGTTTTCCTTTAATGTTCTATCAGAAAGAAAAGGAACATATAAAACATTCATATTAGAAAATAAGATAAAAGTCAGTATAATTCAAAAGCACATCATGGATGGGGTGTTCCGTGCTTGAGATAAGCTATAGGATACAGAGCAGAAGACTCACTCTACTTTGTTCAATCCACCTCTGAGGTGAAGATCTTCGACATATTTTACAGATATCCCATATAAGGGATCTATTGTGTACCTGAAGAAGATAGTCCCATAAATAACAGACCCCAAAAGACATAGGATTTCCTAGAAAATAACCAGCAACTGAATCCAGAAACAAACTGACAACTAAAGAGCAACCACTATGTAAGTATTACCTTATAAAGCTGCCTCATAAAGCTGCCTCAAAGCAGGTGAAAGACATATTCTTCAACAAGTGAGGCTTCTGAATCATCCTAAAAAGCAGCCTCAAGTAGAAGGTAAACCGAAGGTGAGATGAGAAAAGTAGCAATGACATTTTCCAGAATCACAACCGGTATATCGGACAAAGTTGGGCAAAAGTTCTGCAGGCCAGGTCTTTTACTTGCTATTCCTGGAAAGCTATCAATCTAATAATAATAATAACAATAAAGTTGGAAGGAATCTTGAAGGTCATCTAGCCCAACCCCTGCTCAGGCAGGAAACCCTATACCATTTTGGACAAACGGCTGTCCAGTCTTCTGTTAAAAACTTCCAGTGTTGGAGCATTCACCACTTCTGGAGACAGGTTGTTCCATTGGTTAATTGTTCTAACTGTCAGGAAGTTTCTCCTTAGTTCTAGATTGCTTCCTCTCCTTGACTAGTTTCCATCCGTTGCTTCTTGTCCTGTCTTCAGGTACTTTGGAAAATAGCTTGACTTCCTCTTCTTTGTGGCAGCCCCTGAGATATTGGAACACTACTATCATGTCACCCCTCGTCCTTCTCTTCATTAAATTAAAAATACCCAATTCCAGCAGCCGTTCCTTATATGTTTTAGCCTTCAGTCCCCTAATCATCTTTGTTGCTCTTCTCTGTAGTCTTCTAGAGTCTCAACATCTTTTTTACATCATGGTGACCAAAAGTGGATGCAGTATTCCAAGTGTGGCCTTACCAAGGCATTGTAAAGTGGTATTAATACTTCACGTGATCTTGGTTCTATCTCTCTGTTAATGCAGCCTAGCACTGTGTTGGCTTTTTTGGCAGCTGCAGCACACTCCTGGCTCATATTTAAGTGATTGTCCACTAGGACTTCAAGATCCCTCTCACAGTTACTACTATTGAGCAAGGTACCCCCTATACTATTCCTGTACATTTGGGTTTTCTTGCCTAAATGTAGAAGCTTACTTTTTTCACCATTGAATTTCATTTTGTTAGATAGCGCCCAGTGTTCAAGTCTGCCCAGATCCTCCTGTATCTTAAGCCTATCTTCCTGAGTGTTGGCTATTCCTGCCAGCTTGGTTTGATGAATTCCCCATCTATCCCCTCGTCCAAATCGTTGATGAAGATGTTGAAGAGCACTGGGCCCAGAACAGAGCCCTGGGTCACCCCACTACACACTTCCCTCCATGTAGATGCAGTTCCATTGAGGACCACACACTGAGTATGGCCAGTCAGCCAGCTATGAATCCATCTGGTGGCGATGCTGTCTAACCCACATTTTTCTATCTTATCAAGTAGAAGGTTGTGATCTACTTTATCAAATGCCTTACTGAAGTCCAAGTAAATTATATCCACAGCATTCCTCTGATTTTCCAAATTGCAAACTAGTCCTTTAGGTGGAGTGTTACATTTTATTTGGAACTGGAATAAAATTTGGGATCAAAAGTTATAATATTGCTTTATTTTAAATACAGTTAAACATGGGACATAATTATCACATCGTTAAATGCATTCAATTCACAACTGAGTATTGAAAGCACATTGTGAGTTTTTGGGACATGCAATGTCTCTAAGCTAATTGTACCTTTTAGGATTCTTGTTGACTGTATAAAATAGATTAAGGAATATATTATTAGTATTGTAGTATCATTTGCCTTCAGTGTTGATGAAAAAGTAGAAAAGAAAACAAAGTACATAGTATTTCACAATACTTTTAGTTGTGTTTACTCACATGTAAGCAACTTGAGTTGGAAGTATTGTGGATACTGAAAAATATTTTCAGACTGAAACAGTTGAAAGACTACTGTAAAACAAGTATTCTATACATATTTTGCAGTTTCCTCCTGAATGATCACTTTTTGTCTAATTCAGTTTGTCAGTCATAGCTTATATACAAAATTAGACTGACCAGTTTTTCTTAAAAAAATACCCAAGCTGCTATATATATTGCCCCATCTTTAAATTTCACACTCACATCACTTATCTAGTTTGAGCAATTATCAAATACATCAGCATAGATATGCTCCATTGCATTAAGCCAGGGGTGTCAAACTCAATTTCATTGAGGGCCGCATCAGCATTGTGGTTGCCCTCAGGGGGCCGGGTGGGTACGGCCTGGGTGGGCGTGGCCTACTGGGTAGACGTGGCTAGAGCGCGTATGGCCTACTGGGTGGTCATGGCCAGCTCTACATCGTTCGCATCAAGGGTGCCTATGGGGGCCTGGGCAGGAGTGGGACAGATCTGAGGGTCTCTGGTAGAAGGAGGGTCTCTGGGCCAGGGCCAAGGCAGTGGGGGCCGTTCCCTCACTGTTTCCAGGATGGCTTCACGGGCCACATGAAACCACTTCGCGGGCCGGATCCGGCCCCCGGGCCTTATGTTTGACATGTCTGCATTAAGCTATCTAGAAGTAGGATGTTAGGAGTCAGTTTTAATGGCACATGACAAAACTGGTTATCTTTGTAAATAAAGACTCCAGGTCACTTTGATAGAAAAGGATGGATTGACAGAGAAGCATATCCACAGAAATTACTTAAGACGTGTTTTATTTAAAAAATTGGCTTGGTATAAATATTTCCATTGTAATAACTGTTACTTACTGAGAAAAAAGTAACAAAACTGCCAAAACAAAATATCATTCTCCTATCATTAAATTACATCTCCTAAGTGCTCATTTAATTACTTCTAAATTGGAAAACATTTCACAAAATATTTTTAGGGGATGAATATTAACTGAAGAAATAAAATGTCAGCATTGTATCAGTAAATTCAGTAAATTTTCAGTATTGCATTGTTGCTGTACGAGGAAGACCAACTGGTGACTGAGAAAAGTTCCGCATTCTTAAGGCATAAGGCATTTGACACTCAAACAGATTTCCAAATTTTGAAGGCATCCATTAGCTTACATCATTAAAAGGATTTTTCCCAGTTACAGTATGTCTTAATTGTATTTATTCATCATGACTGAATATTGAGTATCTACAGTGCTTTTTTGTATAAGAAAAAGGTGCTGGAACTCACACATGTCATACAACCTGCCTTGCCTGTCCTACAAGGTTCCATCCAAAAAAGGTGCCGGAACTCCGTTCTGAGCGTTCTATGAGAAAAAAAGCCCTGAGTATCTATATTCCTGTCGTCTTCTCTATAACCAGGATAAAACAGGAATGCACTGTTAAGTTCAACATCAGAGGCCCTGGTTCCTGTTCCATGAAGATTAGATAATGTAGAACAAGAAACAAGTTTTCCTCAGTAATAGCTGCAAAAGTTTGAAATAGCTTCTCTGAGGTAATCCTCCAGAGTCCTCTTCTCTATTAAATCAATCAATCCCATGAGGTCAGGCAGGGGAGAGATGCTGCAGACCCTGTCTGAAACGAGTCTGACGGGAATCTAAGAGTGAAACTTTTCTGCCCTGTATCCATCCTCTGAAACATCATCCCTCCTGAGGTAAGATTTGCTCTAACCCTTAGGCCTTACAGAAAGCCCTCAAACATGTTTTTCCCCCAGTAAACTTGGGGATCCCCTGCTAATTGCAACCTAGTGTGTTGGTTTTATTTGTAACATTTTTTCTCATAGTCTTGTTTATTTATTCTTATTGTTATTGTCCTGGTGGCACACTGGTTAAAGTGCAGTATTGCAGACAAAATCTGCCCATAGCCTGGAGTTCGATCTTGAGGAGGCTCAAGATTGACTCAGCCTTCCATCCTTCCAAGGTCAGTAAAATGAGGACCCAGATTATTGGAGGCAATATGCAAATAATACTCTACATTGTAACTACCCAGAGAGTGTTGTAAAGCACTAGGGGTGCTCTATAAATAGCCTAAATGCTATTGCTGTTGCTGTTTTAATGTTTTTTAAAACATATAAGATTTCATGGTTTTATTATACGCTGCCAGAGTAATTCTATGGGAGATGGGTGGCCATATAAATTTGTCAAATATATAAAATACTATTATTAAATATTTACCATTTTTTTAACTTTTAAATTTTACTCTGGTTTTTACACTGAGCTTTGTTTTAGAATTCCTCTCCCCCACCTTGCTTTCTTTGACTGTTTTAAGATAATCTTTGGTTGTTATTAATTTAAGAATAGCAATAGCAATAACAGACTTATATACTACTTCATAGTGCTTTGCCACCCTCTCTAAGTGGTTTACAGAGTCAGCATATTGCCCCCAACAATCTGGGTCCTCATTTTATTGACCTCTGAAGGATGGAGTCAACCTTGAGCCAGTCAGGATCAAACTCCTGGTAGTGAACTGAATTAGCCTGCAATACTGCATTCTAACCACTGCACCATCATGTCACAATGGAATAGAATAACTGTTGAGGGATACAGGTAGTCCTTAATTTACAACTGTTCATTTAGTGACTATTCAAAGTTGCAACAGCATTGAAAAAAGTTACATTTGGATGCTTGACAACTGACTCACATTTATGAAGGTTGCAGTGTCCCAAAGTCATGTGATTCCCCCTTTGCGTTCTTCTGATAAGCAAAGTCAATGGGGGAAAAAACCAGATTCACTTAACAACCATGTTACTAATTTAAGAAATGAGGTGATTCACTTAACAAATGTGACAAGAGAAGACATAAAATGGGACAAAGCTCACTTCACAAATTTCTCAATTAGCAACATAAATTTTGGCTCAGTTGTGGTCATAGGTTGAGGGCTACCTGTATAGCATAAACATTGTGGCATTCCACTTAATATGACCCTTCAGTCTGATAAGAACCACTCTTACAATTTTCAAGCCAGCCAAGTATTCACTTACTTGTCATGCCACCCATCCCACACTTAGCCAGCTTCCAATCAGACTATCAGTGTGCCTTGTCAAATGATTTGCTAAAATAAAAACATGGCACATCCACAGAATTCCCAGAATCAGTTAAGGGAATTATCCAATCAAGAAACAAGACAAAATTACTCTGACAAGATTCATTTTTGAGAGATCTGTGCTGACTTATAGCAATTACCTTTCGTTTTCAACATGCTTAAGCAGCAATCTCTTTATGATTTAGTATGTCTTAACTTTAATGCATGCAAGTTAGCAGACCATTAGCTAGTTCTTCAGTACACTATTAGCCTATTAAATTTCTATTACTAGACATTTGAATTAATTCAAGTGAATATATATTTCCTGGTTTTGTTTCTGATCGTCTCAGGATTCAGTCCTTGTCTTTTGGTAATATAAAATGAAATAAATACTTTGCCTAATGGTGCACAACTTTTATTTTTGAAGAAAGAATGAAAAGAGTAGCCATTAGTTTACCTTCTTTTCAAGTTATCATTTTCCATCTTTCTTTTATTTTGACTATAATTTTTGTTTTACTTTGTTCATTCTGTGCTTTCTCTTAACTAAGGTACTGAATGCACATGTACTTTTGCTAGTGAGCTGGCCATCTTTCTGCCTCCTAATTTGTCCATTTTTTTTCCAGTTTTTCACAAAAGTTTCATGTAGCTATTTTCTCCTCTGTGGTCGACTTTTGCAAACCAAGACAATATAGACCCTACACCAGGGGTGTCAAACTCAATTTCATTGAGGGCCACATCAGCATTGCAGTTGCCCTCAGGGGGCCGGGTGGGTATGGCCAGGGTGGGTGTGGCCTACTGGGTGGGCGTGGCCAGCTCTACATCGTTGGCATCAAGGGTTCCTATGGGGGCCTGAGCAGGAGTGGGACAGATCTGAGGGTCTCTGGCAGAAGGAGGGTCTCTGGGCCAGGGCCAAGGCAGTGGGGGCCGTTCCCTCACTGTTTCCAGGATGGCTTCGGGGGCCGCATGAAAGCACTTAGCGGGCCGGATCCAGCCCCCGGGCCTTGTGTTTGACATGTCTGCCCTACACAGATGCAAAAGAAAATCAGTCTTGCCTATGGATGGTGGCATTCCATTTATAGGGGGTTGCTGTAGCTAAAGTTTGCAGTTCACATAGAAGAATCAATACAGATTTTATGTTAAGCAGATAAATTTGCACTGGGTGTACTTAAAGGTATTTGGTACCAGTTTCTAAACTGTAAAAATAAAATAAAATAAAGCAAAACAAAACCTCAGACTTTCTTTTTAAAAATGAAAATCCGCATAACTTATACGTAATATTAACTTTAATCTGTTCCAGTGCCAGTAAATGGGTTCCAGAAGTGCCTATGCACATAACGTGCCTGAAAGAATTATTAGAGTTGTACAAAACATTCTGAAAGATACCTTCCTTGTGGAATTCCTGTGGGTGAAGTTCCTCTCTAAAGCTGCTCCTTGAAGCCCCAAAGTACTCATAGTACAATCCACTTTGAGGAGCTTCCAAATTCATCGGTTATGAGACCAATGGTGAAGCTAGCTGATCCTGTAAATGGTTTGCACACTTCAACTCATTAGTAGTTATAAGTACACTTAAAGTTATATTCTGGATTTCCTTCAATGAACTTAAACTTTATGGCTTTGTGTCCCATTTGTATCTTCACCACAAGCTACACAGGCAAATGTATTTACTTATTTGATTCAAATAAGATAAAGAAAAACACATTGAAATAAACAATACAAATACAAAGCAACACCAAAATATATACAATATACAGTATGCCAAAGGTATCCAGTAAATAATGCCATCTACTCTGCCTCAAGGTCTGACAGAAGTATTCTATTATCTATCTATCTATCTATCTATCTATCTATCTATCTATCTATCTATCTATCTATCTATCTATCATATGATATATCATATCATATAAAATCAGATAGGCTAAAATTAAAATAAATAAAATGTTATACATGTGATAGAAGCCCTAGCAGCCGACAGTTGCTAGATAAAATACCCAGAAAGTCATTGAAAAAAGAGCCATGTGGATATCAGGGGGAACCTGATCAAAGTAAGATATATCTGCTGATCTAAGGTCACTAGTGTGCCACACTGAGATGGAAAGCTGGATCTCTCCAGGATAATTAGCTGAAGTAATGCTTACATAATGCTTCTGTTTTATAATAACCTTTCGTGTCTTTCTGCACTCCATCCAGCTACATGAATATGTATGTTTAAATCCCAATTATATCCCGCCCTTCTCCGAAGACTCAGGGCGGCTTACAATCTAAAGCAGAAATCAATGTGCTTAGCAATAGCCTTCATTCTATGTATATGCCTGCTTATTAGGGCTTTCCCCCCCAAGCGGCATTATTACAAAGTCAGCTTATCTGCCAAAAGATTATCTATTTCAGACAGTAGAAAATCATGTTTCCTTCCTTCCTTTTTGTCAAGATATTCATGAACTAGAACAGAATAACAGAATTGGAAGGGATCATGGAGCTCCTAGTCCAAACCATTGCTCAAGTGGGAAACCTATACCATTTCAGACAAATGGTTGTCCAATCTATTCTTAAAAACCTCCAATGTTGGAGTACCTACAATGTCTGGAGGTAATTCCACTGATAAATGTTAGAAGATATCTCTGATGTATGCAACAAACTATAGACAGATCTAAAACATTATTGCAACTGGGGGGAGACCATATAATAACCTCTATAATCGTTTATAGACATAGTTTTTAAGAATAGCAATGTCTAATTTCTCTTGATTCTTCTCAGTGGATCCAGTGGAAGTTATATTGTGACACCAAAAAATAAACTATCAGCTTCACAAAATTTTTGCTGCAGATGTTTTTATCTGAGCAGAATTTTCTTCTGACAAATATATAGTAAAGGTAAAGGTTCCCCCGCACATGTGTGCTAGTCGTTTCCAACTCTAGGGGCCGGTGCTCATCTCCGTTTCAAAGCCGAAGAGCCAGTGCTTGTCCGAGGACATCTCCGTGGTCATGTGGCCGGCATGACTAGACGCCAAAGGCGCACGGAACGCTGTTACCTTCCCACCATAGTGGTCCCTATTTTTCTACTTGCATTTTTACGTGCTTTCGAACTGCTAGGTTGGCAGAAGCTGGGATGAGAAACAGGCACTCACTCTGTTACACGGCACTCGGGATTTGACCCGCCAAACTGCCGACCATCTGATCAACAAGCTCAGCGTCCTAACCCACTGAGCCACCGCGTCCCTGACAAATATATGCAGGACTGCAATAACCTGACATCCAACTTCTAAACTGTCATCACTGGATTGTTCCAGAAAAAGGGCATCTTAGATATTAGGATTGATATCTATGTAAATGGCTATTGTCTACTTTTGACCATGTCTGGTTAATTTAATAATATTTAATGTTCATTTCAAAGAATTTGTTCTGTTATTTTATCCAATTTATATGACCACCAAAGAGTTCCAGTTTGAGAATCCAGATTGCTGACTTCAGGAAAATTTGAGACATAACCCCGTCTTTGTAAATGTTTGCTGTTCTAACTGCACTGTTTCTATATGAACAAAGATTTGATAATTTGAGAAAAACACATTTAGAATTTAGCTCTAAGATCTTCCCATTATTCGCACATCAATACTTTTCATTCTTGAGACTAGAGATATCAGGTTCATAATATTTTACTGACAGGTCAACAAGTTAGGTTCAGCATAATATGAACAATATGGGCCCATAGTGGACATTACATAAAGGAATGCCACAGTTCAGAATGATGTATGCCTGAAGACCCCAACATTATTGTCTTCATGATATCATCAACTGAAAGTACAAGTATTAACTGATTGTGTTTCAACTAATATAGTAAATGTAGTACTACTCCTAACTTACAGATGTGGTTATCAATATTTTTGATATTGGACATATTCAGTTTTAATTGATCAAGATTATTATGTAACA
Organism: Vipera ursinii; assembly: GCF_947247035.1. Taxonomy (NCBI): domain Eukaryota; kingdom Metazoa; phylum Chordata; class Lepidosauria; order Squamata; family Viperidae; genus Vipera; species Vipera ursinii. Next base: position 45,825,386 of record NC_139514.1, on the reverse strand, counting down.
ATAAAATGATATTTTAAGAAAAGTTGGACTGACTATAAGGACACAACAATCTAACAATACAAAAAGTTCTACATAGAATACAAATATATCTTTAATATCAGGCAAGAAATAGTTTAAATGATACAATATCTTATAATGCAATTGGAACAATCCAGATGTTTGATGGCATTAAATAGTACTGTGCTGCAATGCAGATTATATATCTTGGTGGCTTGTTAAAACATGCAGATTTTTATCAGTTTAGAAAGAAAATGCAGTTAGGCTCAGCATAATGTGGATTCTGGATTCACGTCTCATGTTTGTTTAACTACTGTGAGAATTGTAAAACCAATAACTATGTAAATTTGTTTCTAAATTATAGTTTTATTTATGGGTTTTGAAAAATTATCAGAAATTATGCACCTAGAATAACTCTCTATTACAAAATTCTAATTTAATTTTGTTCTTTCTTCTAATGGAATGTTGAAAAATTTCAGTGACCTTAAAAAAAAATCCCAATAGCCAGGATAAAGAGATTTTTGAGGGTGGTAAAGCATTCAAAAACTGCTTTCTCCCTCTTTCCTGCAATGGAGAAGAAGATACTTATGTTCAGAACAAGTACCTGAAATGGCTGCTTTCATTCTTTCAACCTCATTTACCTTATCAGTCTTTTGATTCAAAATGTGCTCTGAAAACAGTCCAAAGAAAATAATCCACGCAAAGTATAAGTGCAAAGCTCCTTTCATACTTTCCTTTCTTTGTCTAACTGCAGAGTGTAAATCTCAACCCCTAAAAAAAATTCTGCCGCAAACACAAGGTTTACAAGTTGATGTAAACTCTATTTACATCAGCATACATCTAACAGTTATGCTTTTATATCTCCAATAGATCATCTTCAAGCAAATCCTATTTATATGAAAGGTGGCATCCTTATTTTAACGTAATAACCCTTTATTGTAAGATCAAACAGAGAAAAACTTTTTTGCCCACATATTCATATTCTCAACAAATCTAAGATAATTTGCACATTTTTAAGATGAGCTGGGGAAAAAATAGCCTTTTTTGGAGATGTGATATAAGTAGCCCTTTTTTGCAAACTATCTGGTCAGATAACAGTGAACAAACTTTTAAAATTAAACAAGGAGGAAGAAAATATCTATGATAAACAACTGCAAACATGCACATTAAGGACTTCTGTACCTCAGCGTGTTACTCATTTTTCATTCATATCTGGAGTAGAGGTATATTCTGAAATTTAATATTCTTTGCAAAATTTGCATGGTTGAAAGTCTTTTACTCGAAAGGTATTTCCAGCCATTTTAACATTGGGGAATTTGGTTTGTTGTTTTTTTTTTTACAAAATTTTTAAAAAGATTCAGTACATGTCTACATTGTTTCTTGTCCACAGCTAAGGAACAGAAGTCTTTATATTTAAATGAAGGGAAATGCAGTTAAATTATTTAACTTGGGATTGTTTGTTTTTTTAAATTAAGGTGTTAAATTATGACACGTTGTAATCTTGGCATGCACAGATTTGTTACTCTAAATTTTATGCACTCAGGAGATTTTTGCAGTTATTTCTGTACTTCCTGTCGCATAACATTTTATGTAGTTTTTAAAATAAAACTGGTAAGATTTTCAATCATGGAAATTAGAATTATTATTAATTGATTACCTGGCAAATATTTAGGCAAGACCTTCCCCACATCTGTGAAAAATGTTTAGAAGTTATAATCTATTTGATTCCATGCTATAAAACAAAATGCAGCAAGATCTTCAGAAGGACTTAATCGTAGTATCCAAACTCAGAATAATTTCATTAAGTTTATCTGTTTCAGAACAAAGGAACTTGACACACAGTGATTAGCCAAGAGTTGTTAGTAAATATGGTAAAGAACAAAAAACGAAACAAAAAGCTGTCAATAATACAAGCCTCCTGTGTAACAAAGGGTGAAGTTGAATACAAGCACAGATGAGAATCTGGGGGGGGGGAAAGCTGGGAGGAAGTATACCCCCTCCTCATTTCGCTTGAAAAATAAAGGACAGAGAAATGAGTCTTGCTGGCAGACAGATAACTTGCAGGCCCTGACCCTTCGACTCACCAGGAATTCAAACACAAAGCTCTTTTCATAGTGACTGTCTTATACATTCTCAGATAAGGCAGCACATAAGAAGCAAGCAAAAGAATTTCCAAAACAGAGGCTACTGCAGACACTGTTGCAATAAATGGTTGTTTCTTTTCTCACTGTCCTTGTTGACGCACACCTGGGAGTGTTTATATGCAGATATGCCACCTCCTTCTTTGGATCAGTTTAAATAACAATGTTAAACCCTCCCAGTGATGTGCATGGAAGGCAATAGACAGGCATGATAGAGAGGAGGGAGGAATGGAATCAACTCTCTGACCAAGATTCTTCTCTCATCCCAATCAAATAAATAAATAAACATCAACATACACATGAAGAAAACTGGGCACATTTATACCCATATTTCAAATCTGGACTCACCATCAGAAATAAAGCAACAGTTGCCTGAAGTTTGTGGTAATTTTTGTCTTGCTCCACTGCACTTTTTTCCCCCAAGGCTGTCCGGACCTTACAGCTCAGAGATGCCACATAGAGGCCCTTTATGTGATATGGCTTATTTGCCTGTCAGCCTGAAACAAGTTTCTGCACTGAGCAATAGTCCATTTTGCTGAACTCTGAGTAGCATATCCACAAAACTCCTGTAATTGTCTAGAGCAGGCAGCTAGCTGGCTCTTGGCAACTCACCGCACCCTGGATTCACTTTTCCGTTGCACTGAGAAAAGCTTTAAGCTGTTCGCCTCCTCCTAGTTTAAAAGTTTAGTTAGTGGTGGGTGGAGAGAGGATTCAGTTCAGAAAGGAAACTGCGCATAATCAGAACTTGGAGAGCTTCCTCTGTTCCTCTCTCCTCCCCCCTTCCCAACCAAGCTAAGCAGCCACTGCTCCTTCATAGAATTTAGGAATGTAAAGGGAGGACTCGAAAGAGGCCCAGTCAGACAAACCTTTCTCAATCAATTAGCTTGCAACCATTACTTGTGACCTAAGGTCACGCAGCATAAGTGTGTGGGGTGTGCCTTGAGGAGCACCAAAGCTGCTTATTAAAACTTACATAACCCAAAGTGTGCTAAAAAGAAAAAGAAAAGAAAATCAAACACAATTTGGAAATGGGGGGATGAGGGAGAGAAACATTTGCTAATATTGGACTAATACAGGAAGTTATTAGATTTTTAGCAGAAACTAAGTGAACATTGACCTTAGGGATCCAAACACTTCTATCGATTATATTTTTCTTTTAAAATGTCCATTTTATTTTGTGGGACATTGATAAGGCTGATCGGTGTTTATAGTGTAATAGCTGACACTGTTAAATGAAACTATGTTAAGAAAAAGCTGGATATTTGTTTTGAATTTGATTTTGTTACTTGTCAGGTCAATTTTATTCTGTTTGTAAACAGACTGTTTTCAGCTATGGTTTCTCCATTATGCAATTCCTTAAACATTTCAGCTTAAAAGCAATTAGATCCACCACAGAGGCAGAATACTTTTAGGCTAAGAATACATGTTTTTCATTCCATTAACCTGCCATACTGATTATGGAACAAATACAACACTAACTTAATATGTTGTCAGAAGAGAAGGAGGGAAATGTAGCACTGAAAAAGTCAAAAACATGGCCTGATTTCCAAATAAGACATTACTGTATCACAGGAATTATATGTCTTTATCTCAGTCCAAGGATAAATTTCAGTTCAACAGGCCAAAACTAAAGAGGTTCTCTAAGAATATTAAGGGAGAAGTAGATGCCAAAAAATAACTCATAGACAACAAATTTCTGCATATCATTAACAACTTAAAACATTTTTGTTGTATGATGCTATGCGGAGCAACATTTTTGTTGATGCTATGCGGAGCAACTTATACCAATTTCATTCAGCTTGGCATAGGCTCAGGTTTCAAAACGTGCTATCAACTCTTTTTTTATCTTTATATGAATTGAAAATTGCAAAAATAACCATTCATTTTTATACATCTCCTAAAATTTGCCTTTTGCATACAATTTCTAGAACATGTTTTCTAAAACAGGGGTTGCCAACTGGAGGTGTTCGCATCCCCTGGGGGTGTGAGATGATATTCCAGGGTGTGTATGAAAACTTGGGTTTTCAAAATTATAGTGTATATGCATAATTAGTTGCCATTATTTCAAACTTTTGTAAGGGGTGAGAGAATATATCAGGAGAGTTCTAGGGGTATGGGGTATATTAAAGGTTGAGAGCTGCTGTTCTAAAACATAGATGACCATAAAAGATACCACTTTCCTTAATAGAACAGAGAACATAGTAAGCCTGGAAGGGACTTTGGAGGACCTCCAGTCCTAATCAAGCAGGAGATTGTGTACTATTCTGGATAAATAGCTGTCTAGTCTCTTCTTGAAAACCTTCAGTGATGGAACACCCACAACTTCAGGAGGTAAGCCATTCCACTGATTAATTGTTGTCACTGTCAGAATATTTCTCCTTAGTTGGATCTCTTTTCAATGATCTTTCACCCATTATTTCTTATCCTGCCCTCAAGAGTTTTGAAGAATATGTTGTCTCCTTCTTCTGTGTGACAGACTGGTATCATATCACCCCAGTCCTTCTCTTCACTAGACTAGACATACTAGTTCCATCAATCATTCCTGGTATGGTTTAGCCTCCAGACCCGTTATCACTTTTGTTGCTCTGCATTCTTTCTAGAGTCTTAACATTTTTTTTGGTGTCATAGTGACCAGAATTGGATGCGGTATTCCAAGTGTGGTCTCACCATAAAGTGATACTATTATTTCACATGATCTTGAATGCAGTAAAATTTTTGGCAGCTGCTGCAAACTGGTGACTCATATTAAAATGATGGTCTAGTAGCATACCTAGATCCCTCTCACAGTTGCTATTGTTGAGGCAGGTTTCACCTATACTATATATGTGCTTTTAGTTTTTGTGGTGTATATGTGTATGTGTACATATATACATACGTATATTCTAGAAAAACATGTTGGTAGCATACTTAATGCACCTGGAAGTACAAATTAAATGTTTACTTAGAATGTAGATTTGACTAGATTTTTCAACTTCTATAACTGTACTTTTACAAGGAAGAAGGTAATAGTTCTGCATGGAAATAAAGACTAAGGAGATAAATCTAACCAAGTTTGTCATGAAATAAGCCCAGCCAAACACAATGAGATTGATTGCAAATTAAACATTTATTTGATTGTACTATCTCATCAAGAGCCTATTTTCAAAATTCTCCTCACATTTGGCAGAAAAGAAAGTTAAATGATAGAATACAGTTTTTCAAAACAAGATGATTTATAAGGACAAAAAGATGTATAAGGACAAAAAGCAAGTAAAATAAAATATTATTAAACCAGTTTTACTAACTAGATTTTATGTTGCCATCCTAGTTATATTGGAATTGCTATTTGATTAGAATTACCTTCCCAAGGAACTGTAGTTATTGTAGGATGGCAGTGGGGGGGGAGAATAGGGGGGAAGTAGAGAGAAAAAGCTAAACTGTTGGAAAATCTGGGAGTCCACAAACCACATTACACAATAATCTGCCTTTTGAATATGAAATATTGCCATTTGAATTAATAAGTTTTATCTCCAAGATAAAATGAATGGAAATTTATCATAGCAACTCAATATAACAGAAGCTGCTTGTTATTTGATGTAGCAAATTTCATGATCTAACTGACATAGTTGAGACTTGGACAAATAATTGCAACAAGTGATTTTAAAAAATTCATAGGCTTTAATATTTTTTTCATATTAAGTAAGATCTACTGCTGTTACAACCGTGAGGAAAAGCCTGTTTTGTGCTTCAAAGAAATGTCAGTAATGCCTAGCTTTTTAACCATATATAACAAAAAAAATTCCAGATTATAATAAGTAAATAACATTTACATGCATTAAATGTTTCACTTCGTGACATAATAATATCACAAAGAGATGGTAACAAGAGTATACATACATGTGAATGCATCCTTATAACTGAAGTTCAAAAAATAGCTCAGAGCCTGCAACTATAATCAGTATTTTGAAATAAGAAAGCAAAAAAATAAAGTTTATTTATTCAATTTCACTGAAGTTAAACTGATCACTTCAAACAGCTTCCAGAATGCTCAGCGAGCAAGATATCTAATTCCAAAAGGAATGGGATATTTCTATTCCTCATACTATCTTATTAGGGAGCACCTGCGGCCGGCATCAACCTCCCTCTGCCCAGTGCGCTCCCACAGAGAGGGCCTCCTCAGGGTGCCACCGGTCAGAGAATGCCAACTGGTGGCCCCCAGGGGGAGGGCGTTCTCTGTGGGTGCGCCTGATCTGTGGAACCGTTTACCGGTTGAGCTCTGGATGGCTCCCGACCTTTGCTCCTTCCGACGTGATCTAAAAACCTATTTGTTTGAACAAGCCGGCCTGGTCTGATGGGTTTGGGTTTTTATTATTGCTTTTAATTAATTTATTTATTGTATTTGGGCACTATGGTTTAATCTGTTTTTAATTTTTGTATTCTTGTATTTTGTTATTTATTGCCCTGTTCACCGCCCTGAGTCCTTCGGGAGAAGGGCGGTATACAAATTAAATTAAATAAATAAATAAATAAATAAATAAATAAATAAATAAATAAATAAATAAATAAATAAATATCTATATGATTACCATAAAACCAAGAAACCTCTTATAAAATCTGGAGTCCTTTAAAACAGACATTAATCTAATATCACAAAAAATGCACCCTTTTTACTACTCTTTAATCCCTTAATCTGGGGTAGAGTTGGGGCAACTGAACGGAGATGAGCATTTACTGGCCAGATAGCCTTCCTGATGCCATGAGAACTTAACAACAGATGGTTTTTTTTCTTTGTGCCCTAGGAGAAAAACATCTGCCACTACCTAGGATTGAAAACTCTCAACTTTCCAAGTGGGAGGTGAGCGTCTTCACCATTAGGCCACCATGCCGTGCAATTAATCTAATGTTATATTTATTGTTTTAATGTTTTATATAATTATATAATTGTTGTTATCTTTTGTCATGTATTTTACAACATGATAAAAGATACTAACATGATGCAACCCAGAGTTGCATGATAGCGAGATGGATGGCATATGGATTTAATAATTACATGAAAATAATAATAATAAATTAAATAACTAACTACATAGAGAATGTTACAGATTTTCTAAAGGACATATTGCCCATGAAAGAATGGAAGAAAAATATCATAGAAAACCAGAGGTCTTGCTTGACTCCTGTTTGATATAAACCAATTACCTAAAACTCCAAAACGCTGAAGCAGTAAAATAACAAAATAACAGAGGAACCTTGAAGGTCTTCTAGTCCAACCCACTGCTCAAGCAGAAGACTCTACAACAGTGATGGCGAACCTTTTAGAGACCGAATGCCCAAACTGCAACCCAAAACCCACTTATGTATCATCGAGTGCTGGGTGGGTGCGGCCCATTGGGTGGGTGTGGCTGCGGTAGTAACGGCAGACTGGGTGGGACTAAAAAGTTTAATTAATCGGTTCCAACTTTGTGAGAATTTTTTTTCTGTGAGAAGTTGAAATTGATTGATTGACTGAACCTTCTTTTTTGCACACGGTGGTGGAGGCCTAAAGCGAAAAGGCTTTATAAAACCCAGCTGAAGGCCTAGGACTGGGGTGATGGCATCCATGCTCACAGAGAGGGCGTTGCATGCCACCTGTGGCACACGTGCCATAGATTTGCCATCACGGCTCTACAGCATTTCAGTCAAATGGTTGTCCAATCTCTTCTTAAAAACCTCCAGTGAAGGAGCTCCCACAACCTGAATGCAAACCATTATGTTGATGAATTGTTCTAACTTATTTCTATGTCTGTTCTCTCCTTTATTAGTTTCCATCCATTGCCTTTTTTTCTGCCTTCAGATGCTTTGGAGAATAGGTTGGTTCCTTGTGGCAGCCCATCAAATCTCTTAGTATTTATTTATTTATTTATTTATTTATTTATTTATTTATTTATTTATTTATTTAGTTTTATATACCGCCCTATTCCCAAAGGACTCAGGGCGGTTTACAGGGCAAAGTTAAAAGACAAAATAAGAATTAAAATAGAATTAAAATAAAATTAAATAACAATTAGTAGCCCAAAGTTTAAAATTTAAAAGTTTAAAAATTAAAACCCCTCAGTCCAGGCCAGATAAATCAAATAACCAAGTTTTTAGGTCCCGGCGAAACGAAAGAAGGTCCGGGGCAGTCCGGAGTTCCACAGGCAGATCGTTCCACAGGGCAGGCACGCCCACCGAGAACGCCCTTCCCCTGAGGATCACCCGCCAGCACTCACTGACTGGCAGTACCCTAAGGAGGCTCTCCCTGTGGGAGCGCACAGGACGATGGGAAATTGATGCTGGCAGCAGGTGCTCCCTAAGATAAGTTATGTAAGCATAACTTTTATGGGTTGTAATTTCTGGGATTTTTTTTCAATGAAAACCATCACTTTGAGAGCTTTACGTCATGATCTGAAAACCCTTAACACTGATTACACTTTGACCATACTTAAATGCACCTTTTTTCTTTATTAGTGCTATAAATATTAAGAGAATGAGCACTGACCCTTAAAAAAAGAAACCTATAAATCAGGGGTCTTCAAACTTGGCCCTTTCATGACTTGTGGACTCCAACTCCCAGAATTCTTCAGCCAAGTTTGAAGATCCATGCTATAAATGAATGCATATCTGAATATTAATCATTATCATGTTGTTATTCATTATTATCCTCATTATACTATGTGGTTCAGCTTGAGTTGGTTCACATATCTTAGTATTCCCAGTGTTATTTGTTTTGCTTTACTCTTATAACAAATTTGAAAAATTGTGATCTAGGTGACTTAACAGGTACCAATATGCACAAAATGGAAATAAGCATGCTATCATATGCAGTAGCTGCAATAAAAGATTTTTTCCCATGTAAATGACCAAATAAAATTATACATTGTAATAAATTCAGTCATATTGGTGTGTTTCCATTCCAATTCATTTTGTTTTTAGCTGTTTTTATGTTTTTCTTACTTTTGTATCCCACCCTGACTCCACTGGAGTTGGGCAGTCAATATATAAATATTAATAATTAATACATAAATATTCTGATTTTAAAATTTTGTAAAATCAAAATATAAATTCCATGGTTGTTAAATTATAGTTTATCAATGGTTTCTAGTTCCAGTTGTGTCAGATTTACTTTTAAGTTACAAAGTTATTTTAGACATCAAAGCATACTCCCACAACTTGGTTAGCCATTCTTAGGTTAAGAGGATCCGATAAACTTTTTAGTAAGAAGCATATAGTATTCAGGCAGCAATTGTAATTTATAAATTTAATTAAGTTGAGATGTTAGATCTGAAACAGTTTCTCATCTATATATGTCATGTATTTGTTTATGTACATGTACAGTATATGTATATGATGTATATGCATATGGATATGGATATGATGGGAAACTATTTCAGGTTATATGTATGAGCACAACTATTTCCCCAATACAGAAATTACAATTCTATCTAGTCATATAATTGATCCATTTGGCCTCATCTGAAAAGATAAAAGGCAGTGAAGGCATAGTTGAAATACCTGAAGAGAACAAAGTTACAGGTCATTACTCATTTTTATTTTTATTTTTTTAAAGCCTCATCAGATTACATTTCCATGGAGGGGAAAAAATCTGTGGAAAAAATGAATAATCATCTTATTACAGTAGGGAAAGAAATCAGAAATTGCATTATATCTTCCTGCTGAGTAGCAAAAACTAAATATTTGCATGTTGTCACCGGTGATGAAGATGGTCATGAAAATGCACAATTTTATTAATTATTTCTCTTTATATATTTTCTGTGCACTTTTTACAACCAGGAAAATGTCTATTCTTTAATAGGTGTTATGTGTGTAACGTTTTTCATATGGATTTTGTAAATTGAGAATAGTGTGATGTTAATGTCAGCATTACTACTTTAAAATGCATCTATACATGGAATAATTATAGTTCAAAACTGAGTTTAAGCAAAATAAGTTGTAGAGACTAATTCTCATACAGGATTCTTGTCCATGCAATAAGAAATGACATGTTGAATTAGGTGTTGTGTATAAAGATGTCCTAAAGGAATGCGGTGGCTCAGTGGGTTAGGATGCTGAGCTTGTTGATCAGATGGTCGGCAGTTTGGCGGGTCAAATCCTGAGTGCTGCATAACAGAGTGAGCGCCTGTTACTCGTCCCAGCTTAGTTCGAAAGCATGCAAAAATGCAAGTAGAAAAATAGGGACCGCTATGGTGGGAAGGTAACAGCGTTCCGTGCACCTTTGGTGTCTAGTCATGCGGGCCACATGACCACAGAGACATCCTCAGACAAGTGCTGGCTTTTCGGCTTTGAAACGGAGATGAGCACCGGCCCCTAGAGTTGGAAATGACTAGCAAGCATGTGCGGGGGAACCTTTACCTTTACCTTTAAACAGTGCTTTTTTTGTGAAAGAAAAAGGTGCTGGGACTCACAAATGTCATACAACCCGCCTTGCGTACGGTACAAGGTTCCATCCAAAAAAGGTGCCGGAACTCTGTTCTGAGCGTTCTATGAGAAAAAAAAGCCCTGCCTTTAAAGAAATCAACCCTGATTGTTCTTTGGAAGGGCAGATACTGAAGCTGAAGCTCAAATACTTTGGCCACCAAATGAGAAGAAAGGGCTCAATGGAAAAGAACCTGAAGTTGGGAAAGTTTAAAGCAAAAGAATAACAGGACGACAGAGAATAAAGTAATAAGATAGTGTCATTGATGCAATGAACATGAATCTGGGATACAGTGGAGGATAGGAGGGGCCTGGCATGCTGTGGTCCACAGACTCATGAAGTGTCAGACTCAAGTTAGTGACTGAACTACAGCAACTACAAAATTTAAAGATGAGATAAATTTCTCACATTTTATAAAAATGTTCAGATTTGCACAGTGCTTTTTTTGTAAAAGAAAAAGGTGCCGGAACTCACACATGTCATACAACCTGCCTTGCCTAACCTACAAGGTTCCATCCAAAAAAGGTGCCGGAACTCCGTTCTGAGCGTTCTATGAGAAAAAAAAAGCTCTGGATTTGCAACTGATTTATTCACAGACAACCAGACAGGTTTGATTTAGCCTTCTCTTTTGCTTTTGCTTTCGTTTCCTGAATTACCAGGAAATGACCTACATCCACAAGGGTTCAATATCTGCATTCACACTTCAGCTTCTTTTCAAGGATTCTTATGCTGTCCTCTTTATCAGGTTTTCTGTGCTTAAAAATGCATATGTTTTATATGAGATAAGCAGCACAGAAATCTAATAAATAACTAAATTAAATTAAATACCTTGTCTTGCACACTTTGTCTAATTTTGTAAAAAGGGAGGATTGGACTAAGTCATACTTGGGGGAACACCACGAAGAATTCTGTGTGCTGTAAGTTAGACTAATTCAGTTCTGTATTGTTACAAATAAAACTATGTGCATATGTCTATTAAGTGACCAGGACTCAATTATAGTCGAAGGGGTCTTTACCATTAGTTGTGGAGAAAATGTGCTATGTTAATAACAGATTGCAGTTCCCTGGATAAATTGATGTTGCTATTTTATTTGTTTTGAATCTGTACAAATGCACATATGCTGCAAATATCATTTCTAAATTTAGAGAATGAGGTTGGATGAAATGAATTAATGAGCAAATAAATTGGTTGCCAACTAACCAGCAGAGGGCATAAATATATGAGAAAAAAATCTTTTTTGTATGTATTTATTCTCAATTCTGTACAATTGCTTGCCTCAAACTTATGTTGTCTCTATTTCTGCTTTGCCATTAACAAATATAAAAAGTTGATGTTGAAGCCTTCAATTTATGGAACTAATACTGTGATAAATATACCATGAAACTTGCAAGAGATTCAGATAATACTTTTAATCTGAAAAGTAAATCACATGTCACAGTCATTGTCTGCTTTCCTTCACTGTTGTTCCAGACAAAATACATCAACTCACACATTCTTTTTCTTTTCTATCCTTTCACATTTTAGGCATCTGCTCATATGACCTATTCCTTTTCATTATTATGCTATTCTAACACCTTAAAGGCAGCCTAGATAGAGGCTTTTGTATATATTAGAATGTTGAAAATTAGTCTGAAAGAGTTCATATCTCAATCCCTATGATAACTGAAATGAAACTATTCTGTAAGTAAATTGAAGGTTTAACTTTATTTCCATCAAAATAATTAAAACTTACATATTTCAATAAGTCACTTGAGTGGGTTGCACAGTATTAAGTTTATGTGTTTTGCACTTTGCAAAAAGAAAGAAGAAAATTAGCAAGAGGAAGAAAAAATATCATAGAAGAGAAATCGAGAACAGAAAATACCTGGAATTAAATAAATGCATAATTCTTTTATGGAGAAGAAAAGAAATAAAAAGCTATTGGAATTATAACCATTGAAAAATACATGTTATAACCAAATTGAAAAATACAATTTTAATATTTTGCTCATCTGTCCTAACTTTACAGTGCTATCTTTAATTTTGAGTTAATATGTCAGACTATATTGACATTATTAATAAATCTTTAGTTCTTCATAAACATTGTCTAACCAAACTTGTTTTATCACAATAAAAGCAAAGCGCAGTTGGAAATGGTAAGTAGAGACCAACAGGTTCCCAGAATATAATATCACTGGCAATTAAAAAAAACAACTTTCTTGTAAAAGGTAATGACAAACTGCTTTCATATTATTGCAAAAAAAAAATGTGGATATACCATCAGAAATCAAATTACAAACTAATACCAGTATCTCAGTGTATCTGGAATGAGCCCAATAATCTTTAAATTGCAAATTAATTGTAAAAAATACTGATGTATCATTTGTTTTATAGACCATGGTTTGCTCTGCTGTTGTTCTCTCTGCTCCCAAATACTTGAATGCCCAAGTTTTGCTTATGACTCGTTTGAGTCCAGATAATGTCATAGTTCTGGATGTCACATGCTCATAAAAAGGAGTTTCTGAATCACTAATACATATTAAGGTATACATCAAATTCATCCTAATCCCAAATTGAATTGCATACATAAGGCTACTCACTGTTGTTAACTTACTTCTGTGGGCTTTGTGGAACCAAGAATATATACTGTAGCACCAAATATTTTCTAAGAAAATGCTGCTTGCTGTTTCCTGAATATTCTTGCTCCCTATTTATAAAGTGGTAGGATAACAGTAAGCAGAATTTTTAAAAATGAAATGTTGTTATTTGTCCTAGCTTCCATAAATGTCTACATCTTCTTCTAAATCTTGAAAATTAGTTTTTTACCAATGATCCTTTGAGTATATTCTGTATGTGTGTGCTTGTAGACACCATCTGAGGAAATTCTACCAAGAAAATCTGCTGGTTGGTTTCCTAATTTCCTAAGACAAAGAGGCTGATTTTCTCTAAAACCTACATTGACTTTATATTTATGAATACTATTTATAGGTTTTATAGTTCAATTTGCATATATGTCTTTTTTTATTGAAAAGTTTTACAATTTTTTTTACAAAACATCCCCAAAACCCCCCCACCCCAACCCCCCCTCCCCCCCACTTCCCAGAGCTGAATACAGGGTCATAAATATAATAATCATATTCTAACGAAAATTATCCATTATAAAATTAACCAAATTCATAATGTGCTTTAACTCCCCATTAACATTGATACATTCAAATTATTTAAAAAATAATAACTTAAACAAAAATATAATCAATACTAATATAATAATAACTTAAACAAAAATATAATCAATACTAATACTAAAGTTAATAAAAATCTAAAATCTACTCATAGGCTAAATGGAACATTTTAGTCCCATATTTATTCTGAATATAATCTATCCATCTCCTTATGTCTTATAATATCAAAGAAGAGTATCCGTGAGCTTTTAAAAATACTAGGAAATTGAGGAGTCCTTATGCTCTTTGAGCTTGGTTGTTTTCTTGCAGATGTTTCATTACCAAAACTAGGTAATATCATGGGTGCTAGTAATTGAGTAGCACTGCTGATGTTACCTAGTTTAGGTAATGAAATGTCTGCAAGAAAACAACCAAGCACAGAAAGCAACATCCCCTCATTTCAATCCTGCACTATAAATATTCTTTTATTGGTACTACAAATCATATGGTTTCATTACTTGTGATACTTTGATAAAAAAAGCCAATAATGACATAATAGAACCTGACTATTCAATTAAGGTAAAGGTAAAGGTTCCCCCGCACATGCGTGCTAGTCGTTTCCAACTCTAGGGGCCGGTGCTCATCTCCGTTTCAAAGCCGAAAAGCCAGCACTTGTCCAAGGACGTCTCCGTGGAAAACAGTGCTGTTTTCCAAAGGCAGAAATATTTCTGAACTATGCCTTTTTCTGCGTTCTGGTTAAAAATAGAATTGTTCTACATATAAACCTCATTTACCAATAGTAATTGGGACCAAGAACTCTGGTCATGTGCTCACACCAACTTATAATGTTGCCTTTGTTACATGAATTCTGCCCAATTACAACTTTCTGAGGTTAAAGGTAAAGGTTCCCCCGCACATGCGTGCTAATCATTTCCAACTCTAGGGGTGCTCATCTCCGTTTCAAAGCCGAAGAGCCAGAGCTTGTCCAAGGACGTCTCCGTGGTCATGTGGCCGGCATGACTAGACACCAAAGGTGCACGGAACGCCGTTACCTTCCCACCATAGTGGTCCCTATTTTTCTAGCATTTTTACGTGCTTTCGAACTGCTAGGTTGGCAGAAGCTGGGACGAGTAACAGGCGCTCACTCTGTTATGCGGCACTCAGGATTCGACCCGCCAAACTGCCAACCTTCTGATCGACAAGCTCAGCATCCTAACCCACTGAGCCACCGCGTCCCTATTCAATTACAACTTAGAAATTTATTACGATACAGTACATTTGTTAATTAATAATTAACATTATAATTGCTTATATAGAAATGTAGACTACTTCTGAAAGGCTTTTTCCAGAACTACTTCTGAAAGGTTTTTTTTAAGCTTTCAACACAAATCCCATGCATACATTTATAAGAAAAAAATACACCATAGTTTAGTATTAAGTATGATATGCTAGATAAATATTTGAACTGTTAAATCAGTGGTTTACAAGCATTTGGGGATTCCCAGTCTATTCCTTCATAATAGACTGCTGCTTTGTCCTCTTGTCACTTTAAAGCATTATTTTCTAAAACTTGATGAAAAAATGGAATGAATTACAGGACATACAAATGTTAATATGTGCAAGATCAAAAGTCCTGGTGAGCTCTGCTTTCTGAATGCATCTTCTCTGTGTTTTTCTCATACATTCTGTGGTAGGTCTGAGATACTATGGCCTTGCTGTCACAAATGTTTTTTGTCACAATCAGAAAGGGTAGAGACAAATTAAGAAGAAAAATTATAGGACTGTAACACAAAGTTTCTTTTCTTACAGGGTAAGAAATTACCTTACTTTGAAAGAAGTGGTTAAGATATGTTTTCCAAGAAGGAATAGAAAATAGACAGAACAATTTTTGTGCCATCTTCTGCAAGATAAAACAGATTTTTCTTATCCCCTCTTTGAAATATGTAAATAAATTAATTTATTTCTTGGGAAAGAAAAAAATGCCTTATGGGCCCTGGGTTTCATACACTGCTCTCCATATTCCAGTATACCCATGTAGTCAATCAAAAATGCCTAAAGGTAACTTTTGGATCAGAATTCCAGAGTTATGATGTACTTTATAAAATTTAGTTGGCATTAAGTCTACTGAAGTTGGATATGCTAAGTTGGACTTAGCACATCATTAAAGCATACCATCACCATCACATCAATAACCAAATCTGAGATGCAGTTCTATTCTGAATATTTACTATTCAGTAAAGTTGGATAAGAAATTAATATGAAAAATACAGCCAAGGATTAGTAAAATAAAATAACCAACATATAAAGAATGGTTGGTGAAATCACTTATGTCTAGTTTAATGAAAAGAAGGAATCAGAATAACATGATCGCAGTGTTACAAGATCTAAGAGGTTGCCAGAAAGAAGAGGGTGTCAAATTATTCTACAAAGCACCTGAAGGCAGGACAAAAAGCAACAGATGGAAACTAATCAAGGAGAGAAGCAACCTAGAACTAAGAAGAAATTTCCTGACTGAACAATTAATCAGTGGAACAACTTGCCTTCAGAGGTTGTGAATATTCCAACACTGGACGTTGTTAAGAAAAGATTGGACAATCACTTTCTGAAATAGAATAGGGTTTCCTGCCTGAGCAAGAGGTTGAACTAGAAGACCCCCAAGGTCCCTTCCAACTCTGTTATTCTGTTCTGTTCTGTTCTGTTCTGAATCAAATTTGGCAACTTGCCTTAAAAAAACAGTTGACTGATTTTAACATAAAAATACCAGACAAACCCAAGTGGTTAGTTAACAGGACAGTTTTTAAATCAAAGTGCCAAGATTCGTGCAATGGACAGAGTAAGTAAGCCAACAAGCTCACAATTTTTTTAATCAAAGTAACCTTTGAATATTACTTTCATAGTATAAACACACATCACTAATGGATGCAGATAAAAAAAAGTTTTCTAAAATAGAAAGTGAAGTAAAAAAATAATACAAAGTAAAATTGTAATTCATTGGTTAGTAATGTTAAAATTTAAATGTTATTTTGCAACAAAATGAGTGCACATTTTTCATGATGAAAACAATACATCACAAATTTATGTACATGTACACATACATCCCCACCTCCACACAAACACATATTACAATAAAGGTTCAAGAAGATCTTAGGCACATTCATGCTACACTGGAAATATTAGTAAAACTATTGAAAGCTAAGAAAAAATGGTATCAGGATAAATACTGGCATGTTACATTCAGTAGCATGGGGAGTTACTGCTAAATTTGGACTGCAATAGTGTGATTATACCATCATTAAAATATTTCAACACTGCATAATGGTTAATATCTGATAATGCCTTGAAAAGGAATGCAATTTTAAAAGTAGCATAGGACACTTTTTTCTAATGACATGGCTTATAATTAAAGGTGTGGTATTAACATCAATATTATCATCCTAAAATTAAGGGTAATAGATTAATTGATGTAATGTAACTACGAGTGAAGAAACATGGTGGCTATATCCCAAATGGTTATAGGAAAAGCAATACTCAATGTGTCCTATATTATTCACAACAAGAAGTGATAGACATTTAAATTAATAGGCTTCTTTGTAAGAATTAAATAGACACTAATTTAAATGTGAATTAATATAATAATTACTAATATTTGTAAAGTTATTATATGGAAGTGTATTAAAAGAGAACTGATTGTTGTGTTGATTTTCCAGAGATTTCCTCTTTTAAAGTATATGCTGGGTAGATGCTTTGCAAAGGTTGCCTCAGTTGGCTTGCAATTGTTTTATACACTTTCTTTCCCCTTTCTTCATTCTTTTCTGAATATCCCTGGAATAAGTAATTACTGTGGGAACACTTCTTTACAACTCTTCTCAAAGAGTGGAATTGGCAGAGACTAGTTTTATAAAGTTCGCAAACTCAATAGTGCCTTATTGCCAAAAACAAAGGGACTTTAACTACAAGCATTAAAAATACACTAAGAATATGAGATAAGCAAATCTGTGAATAAAGATAAGTCTTTAATTGAGAAGAAAATGAAGGATTAAGCTAATGTAGTATTATAAGCAATATGCTGAGGATTCAAACTCTGGCCTACGTTACTATTTTGGATGAGGCGATTAAAAGAGCTTTTCAAAAGACAAGAAAGTAGCACTCCTCAGAGACAGCTTCAGCTAAAATGCACAAGAATAGAGACAATGGCTCCAAAGCCTGCTGCATGTGCATAGATGTAAATAATCAAGATAATTGAAGTCTTTACAAATTAATTAAAAATAGAGTAGTAAATGAGAAACACAACTCCCACCATGGAACTGCTACATTAAAATATATTCTTATTCGTAGAAGAGGGAAAATAAAAAAAATAGTTCAACATCTAAGTTCCCTCTTTATTTTTCAATAATTTGTATTGATTCAGAGCTCAAGTTAATCATCTGCTATCTTAAGCTCTTACCTTTAATGTAGGAATAAATAATAATATTGTATTTCTTCAGAAGACTGTTAAGACAGTTGCCACGAACCCCTACAATAATGGAAAACTTCCTATAAATAAGGATTTAATTTTTTTAAAAAATAATAATGCCAAAGATCACATTTGGACTTTGATTGATATGCCAATGCCGGCCCTAGAAAATGCAGGCAGAATCAGCCCAAAAAGTAAATTTGGATTTAATGTGATTTGCATTTAATACGATTACACCCATTTATGGAATAGTGTGTCCCATTTGTCCCAATAAAGATACAACTTGATGGTCACATTTAAAAGGATTTTAGGGATAGATTCTAATACCAAGGCTTATTGGGGAGGGGAGGGGGTTAGTCTGTGCACTTTTGGTATAAATAGTTGTCTTGCAAGTTAGGGAGTCTTATGAAACTGATTAAAAAATGATAGACTACATTTATGATGGATCTGGTGCATTTGATAACTAGATAATTATCAAGTGAGCCAGTCTGAGCTAGTGGTTAAAACATTAGGCTAGAAAGCAAGAGACCGTGAGTTCAAGTCCTGCCTTAGCCATGAAAGCCAGGTGTGTGACCCTGGGCCAGTTACTCTCTCTCAGGCCAAATCACCTCACAGGGTTGTTGTGTGGAAAATAAGAGGAGAAAGGTGTATTGGATGTGTTTGCTGCCTTGAGGTATCTGTAAAAATAATATAAGCAGGATACAAATAAATAAATAAAATATAAAAATAATTATGATAGAAATAATGTATATATAAACCAATAAAATCATACATAAGAAATATGTCTGTCCATTGGTAAGAATCATAGAACACTGGCTAAAGTAGTGCAAAAAAATTTAATAAATATAAATATATAAATATAAGATGCTGGTATGAGCTCAGAGGGAAAAATTATTTGCCCTTGCCATTCATTCATAACTGTCCTTAGATATATTTCTTTCTCTGATATGACCTAAGACATATCTTCATTGACTGATTCCTGCTCATAGATCATAAGCATCCTAGCATATTATCAAACAAATTTTATTTGCATACACTTTATCAAGATATTTAAGGAATGACCGAAGGATCAAATATGGATAGATTTGGGTTTTAAAATTTTCTCACTTTATTGCCTTATTGTATTCTTACTTTATTGCTCTGTACACTGCCCTGAGTCCTCCGGGAGAAGGGCGGTATATAAAACAAACAAACAAACAAATAAATAAATAAATAAATAGTCATTATTTACTTTAATTTACAGTAATGCAAATCATGATTTTATTCTGGGATATAATGAAAAATGTATATTTGATGGGAAGACAAAAGGGAAATAATTTAAATGAAGAAATTTCTGTAAGAAAGAAAAGAAAGAAGGAATGAAGAAAGACCCACTAAGCTGTAAAGATGAATGTCCGTTAATTGAATTTTAACATTTTATTTATTAAAGTTGATGTGTTCATTAGTGTAAAACATTATGTTTTACATCACCCATAATGTCTAACCATTAAGTTTTTCAATTACAACATATCCAAACATGAAGGAGTTAGCAGGAACTACCACCAAGTAACTATTTAGCCACAGGATAGGAAACTCCTGAACTAGAATCAATTTTGTGGAAAACACAGCCTAAAGAAAAAGTTAGGTTTGCCAGAAACCCAAGAGAAGAGCTGGAGGTAAGGCATTTGGAGGATAGCTTATTTCACCATCGTAATTATCTAAAACTAGAGTTTTAAGTTAAGTAACAATACTTCCTCAAATTAAGAAAGGCCCTTTCAGTGACATAAGGTAAAGGTAAAGGTTCCCCCGCACATGCGTGCTAGTCGTTTTCGACTCTAGGGGCCGGTGCTCATCTCCGTTTCAAAGCCGAAGAGCCAGCGCTTGTCCGAGGATGTCTCCGTGGTCATGTGGCCAGCATGACTAGATGCCAAAGGCGCACGGAACGCTGTTACCTTCCCACCATAGTGGTCCCTATTTTTCTACTTGCATTTTTACGTGCTTTTGAACTGCTAGGTTGGCAGAAGCTGGGACGAGTAACAGGCGCTCACTCTGTTACGCGGCACTCGGGATTCAACCCGCCAAACTGCCGACCTTCTGATCGACAAGCTCAGCATCCTAACCCACTGAGCCACCACGTCCCTTTTCAGTGACATAGTGTAGCATAAACATTATCTTTTTGAAAAAAGAGAACAAGGAAGAAACTATAGAAACTATATTACTTTAAATTTTCAATACAAGTAGGAATTAATTCAGGATGTTGATAGGTCAACAAAAGGGTTAACAACTAAACTATATGCTGTTTTAATGGAATATAAATTCTTGCCATTAGATTAACATCAATTTGGGCACATGACCCATAGACTATTACAATGGAGAGGAATCAAAATGGATTAGTAATGAAAATTATAATAAAGAACTGTTGGCTTGTATTGATTTAGAAAGATAGTGCTATTTATAACAAAATTCTAGAAGTAATAGATAATTCTTAGAGAAGACATATTTGACTGATGACGTCATATGAATATTTTTATGTTGTTAAATCATTTTATGTTGCTTTGTTTTTAGACAATAATAAGAACAAGAGTAAAAATTAAATATAATCATCAGAAATCTTGAAAAGTTTTCTTTCCCTTCTCTCTTTCTCTCTCTTGGGGGAGGAGGAACCAAACTTGCTGGATCAAACTAACGCCTTATAATCTAGGAACAGATGTGGCAATGCTGCAATGGTTAGTTAATTAAAATAAAGACTGTCAAAAAAGACTATCAGAATCACTGTATGTGCTCCATTACACAAACTCAACAGATTCCCTTCAAATCTCTGAAACAAGTTCTTTCAATATTCTTTGCTTTACTGTCGCAATTCATAATGCTATTTCACAGAGAATGGCAAGCATTTCCTTTTCCAAATATTTAAAGCTCTAATAAGTTTTGTGCTTTTCTTTCTTTTTAAAATTGGTACTAAGGAGAATCAAGTCAGCTATGAAAAAAGAGGATTTAATTAAAATGTCTTTTACAAAACCGATGAAAAGAACTGGCAGCAGTTGAAGAAGAAGTGGGAGACGCAAAGCTAAGCTGTAAACTGAAACATAAGGACCAACTAGAAAAGCCGAACATGCTTTGAATGTAAGTGGAAGTATACCTGTTCAGTTCTGATTACCAGTCCATCAAGAGGTTAAATAACCACTCTTAGCAATAAAAGCTTTCAAACACTCCGTTCTGATCTAAATGGATTCCATAGGCATGAGGTTCTTTTAATAATGAGAAGACAACTCTGCCTGAAGGCATTAAAAAAAAAAACTCTCCACAGGAATAATAAGTAACCAGTGAATACAACTTGTGGGATGTGTGAAAATCTTCTCTATCATGCATTTAGATTTGTCTAAACATCAGTGTATGGTTTCAAAAGAAAGAATGCCTAAATTATATAACTTGATATATAAATGGCCAACCTTATTTAGACTTTGTGAAACCCAACGGATTAAAATATATAGAAAAACAGGGAAAGACTTTTCAACTTAATTGGAACTCCATTCTAGAATACCTTGCTCTTTAAATGAATTTATGTCACAGTAAAAAATAATTTTTAAAAGTCTACAATTTTATTTGATCATGAGTTACTTTAGTTAAAGAATGCAAAAAGATACAATGTAAAATATTTTACCTCAATAAATAAGTAGTAAGCATAACATTTTTGATTCATTCATTTGAATTCCCTTTTTCTAATTTTAGGACTTGTATGAAGAACAGTTGACTTTCTAGGTTATATTTATGCAGAAATATTGAACATTCAAAAGGATTCACAAACTTTGAAATACCAAAGTACAAGTAAAACAAAGAAATAGCCAAAAGAAAGAAAAAAATCAATTCAAATCTCCTGAGAATTTATAGTCTTCCAGAAGAATTCAAGTGAATATTTAGCCCAGTAAACTTTTCATCTTAAATTCTGAACAATTCTGCTAGCAGTACAATAATAGAATAAAATGCAAACAATACAATTTAAAAATGAAGACACTCAAGTCACAAAATCAGTTAAATCTTAAAATGCATACATAAAAACATCATTTTTTCTGAAAGTTTAAACTGTATACAAAACTGTTCAAGTGTCTGAAATAGTAAGCCCCATTATGAAGCAGTTGGAGATTAGGGGTCATATACAGTACTACACTATGTGGTAATGCAAACATTGATAGAGTGTTTTGTAGTCTAGGCTTAAAAAAATTTCTGGCTCTGATTTATAGTAAGCAATCTGTTTTCTAAACTTTGATTAATGGTTTAGATTCCATATAGTTCTTGGCAACATAGGTTTATTAACAAACTCATATGACATTTCCTGGTTGAAGGATTCTTTAAAAAACAGAAAAGAACTGAAGTTTATTTATTTATTTATTTTATTTTATTTTATTTGTATACCGCCCTTCTCCCGAAGGACTCAGGGCGGTGAACAGGGACATAAATATCAAAATGCCCAAAATACAGAAATTGAAAACAAATTAAACCCTAGTGCCCAAATGCAGAAAATAAATTACATAAAAACAATAATTAAAACAAAAACCCATCAAACCAGGCCGGCCTGTTCAAACAGATAGGTTTTTAGGTCGCGTCGGAAGGAGCAAAGGTCGGGAGCCATCCAGAGCTCAACCGGTAAACGGTTCCACAGGTCAGGCGCACCCACAGAGAACGCTCTCCCCCTGGGGGTCACCAGACGGCATTCTCCGAACGGCGGCACCCTGAGGAGGCCCTCTCTGTGGGAGCACACTGGGCGGAGGGAAGTTGATGCTGGTCGCAGGTAATCCCTAAGGTACTCCGGACCCATGCTATGTAGGGCTTTGTAGGTCATAACCAGTACCTTGAATCTCACCCGGAAGGCAACCGGAAGCCAATGCAGCTCACGGAGCAGAGGTGTAAGTTGCGTTTGTTAAAGTAGAAATTAAGAACAAAACTAATCCAAAGGTCTGGAATGTATTTGTAGAAATATAGCTACTCTACTATTTTTGAATTTTATGCAAAAAGGTAGGGAAACTATATTCATTCTAGCTGAACTGACAACATTTCTATCTTATTTAGATTAGTAGTAGTACTGATACATATGTCACAATTCCATTCACCAGAAATTTATCAAAGGTATCTGGAATAATATATGCCATGACACAATGATTGATAGATGGATATTCTATCAGGGCTTTACCTAAATGTTGGAAGACAAAATAACCTTTCTTTCTCTTGTATCCTGTTTCCTTTGAGTATTGGACTGAAGCCAAATAAGCTAAACTATCAGATTAGTTACACAAGCATACAAAATCATTTTTTAAAAAAGAATGTTTTTACTCATAACATTAACAAGCCAACTAACAATGAAAGTTAAAAACTATGGAAATTATGAAGTGTTTATCACAAAGAAGTCAATAACAAAAAAAAATGATACCAGTGACAGTGTTCCAATATTTGAGGGGAAACCACAAAGAAGAGGGAGTCAAGCTATTCTCCAACGCACCTGAAGGCAGGACAAGAAGCAACGGATGGAAACTAACCAAAGAGTCAAGCAACCTAGAACTAATGAGAAATTTCCTCTGACAGTGAGAACAACAAACGGTTACAGAAATTGTGGGTGCTCCATCACTGGAGACTTTTAAAAAGAGAATGGACAGCCATTTGTCTGACATGGTATAGGGTCTCCTGCTTTTGCAAGGGGTTAGACTAGAACAGACATGTCAAACACAAGGCCTGGGGGGCAGATCCGGCCCGTGAAGTGGTTTCATGCGGCCCGCAAAGCCATCCTGGAAACAGTGAGGGAACGGCCTCCACTGCCTTGGCCCTGGCCCAGAGACCCTCCTTCTGCCAGAGACCCTCAGATCTGTCCCACTCCTGCCCAGGCCCCCATAGGCACCGTTGATGCGAACAATGTAGAGCTGGCCATGCCCACCCAGTAGGCCATACGCACTCTAGCCACACCCACCCAGTAGGCCACACCCACCCAGGCCACACCCACCCAGCCCCCTGAGGGCAACCACAATACTGATGTGGCCCTCAATGAAATTGAGTTTGACACCCCTGGACTAGAAGGTCCCTGCTAACTCTGTTATTCTGTTATTCTGTTGTCCTATTTTAATAGTAATTTTTAAATTGCTTGATTAGCACTTTTCTGCAGGAAGAATTTGCCTCCTGCCACAATACAATCAATTTATAATAAAAAATAGTAACACGTCCAACTTGTTAAAAAAATTACCCAGTCAACTATTAAGTAATATTATCAAGTTAGATACCATGTTGTAATATATATCTTAATTAGCTAACCCAAGAAATATTTTTGTTTTCGAACGAGATTGTTTTACATTCACATTTTCTTTCACCGGCTTAAGATCCTCTTCTTTCCAGTTGAGCTGACCCCTCTAATGATGACCAATACCTTCTAGTGCTCTTGGTGCCGGGCAATACAAGCCAAATTACAACTCTATGGCTATTCATGGCCAACCATCACCTTGATGGGCTATGAATGGGCACTAACTGATTTTATAGTGTGAGCCATTGATTTACAGCTGCAAGCTGATTTCTCCGCCTTACCCAGAAATGCCTTCTTGAGCCACTCTGCACATTCTCCCCAATCAGCCAAGTATCTCAGGTGTGACATAACAATCCCAAAATTCAGAATGGTCTTTTCTTTAGCCCGATTCAATTCCCCTCCACCAGTTACTGAAGAAAGATACAAAAGCAAATCCCTTCAAACAAAGATTGTGTCCATGTGGTGGTATTCCAATTGAACCATTGGAATACATTATGCTCTATTGTACCAGCAGCATGCCAGGAGCTATTATTTCAACTTCACATTAAATACCCTGATTTATTTTACCTAAAAATGCTATTATCAGATCAATCTGACTCCATTTCTCTGTCCATAGTCAAGTACTTGCTCAGTAATTTGCTCTTTACATTGTAGAATATATTCTAACCCCTTTTAGATATTTTAGACATTTTGTGTACATATGCATGGGCATATGTACATACATATATTCTGTTTTTGCTATTTTAAATAACTATGATTTCTGTATTTTACCTGCTGGCCTGTGACCAAATATTTGAAGTTGAAGATGGATTCAGATGAGGCTATTCAACTGCCAAGCAATTACATTATACTACCATACCTGGCAGAGAAATACTCCAGATTTCCATGACCATCTTTCCTTCCCTCCTTTAATTTCATCATGGCATCACCATGTAAGGCTTTGAAGAAAATTAGAAATGTCATTTATAGACCATCACCTATTTTGTTTGACGATGATGCTCTGTGGAAGCATTTTTCTGCATGTTAATAGTCACAATTAAGGAGTCAAGTATGGCTGCATTCTTGTCTTCTTATTTGACATTTGTACTGGTCTTCACCAAATGGGAATTACATTCCATGACCAAGGTCTACCAAGCATTCATTGTAGATAATCATAACACATTTTATCTGGTTTGTAAAGTTATGTCCAAAATTGGTTTGCAACTATGTATTATTACTATTATAATGAGCATGGTTGTCCAGATACAAACCAGTTCAGTTTAATGCTTGGGAAGTGGTCAAATCTTGGCTTTATATATCCTAGACCATAAACTTGCAGAGATGAAAAAAAAAACCCTGCATATATATACCACATGCTGTATGGTATTAATTTAATTTAATTTAATTTAATTTATTAATATTTCTATACCGCCCTTCTCCCGAAGGACTCAGGGCGGTGTACAGGGCAAGAATAAAACACAAAGCTACAAAAATTAAAAAGTAATTAAATACATGCCCATAAAAAACAATAAATACATTAATAAAACCCCAATAAAATGATAGTAAAAACCCCACCAATCCCCCCTCAGGCCAGGCCGGCTTGTTCGAACAAGTATGTTTTCAGATCGCACATATTTGCCATATTGTATTTTCCACAATAAAATGTAAAGTTAAGAAAACATGGTATGTAGTCCTGGTATCATCAAAACAAGAGCTGTTGTGTAATTCAACTTGTTTCTTTTTCTGTACTGTACAGGAAAGAGAGACGGTTGGTATTATTCAAGTATTGGCTAGATGCCCATTATATAAGCAATGTCCAGCATGAAACTTAATGCATCCTTGCCCTTGCAGTAGTTATGCAAAAATGAATCTTACACCAGCACCATTGCCATTCATAGAGTATATGCTGATCTGTAAAAATAAAGAATGCAATGTAAAACTCTCTGAGTGCTAAGACCAATGGTCACTTCTTGCCCTTTGATTAAAAAACAGGTTTTACCACCAATGAGGAGAGAAAAGTACACTTAAGATGTTCATTCTGATAGGTGAGTGGTGCATTAATGCATTTCAATAAAAAGGCAAAAGGCAACCTTGCCAGCTCAACTGTAATGGAAGCCATCATAGTTGCTGGACTTACAATTATTAATTTAATGAAAGCTGTCAGCAACAACTTTGCAAAACATTTTTTAAAAAATCTTTCAGCATTCTAGCCCTTATTTCATGACAGTTTATTCAAAAGAAAAAAAGGGAAAAACTCATAATAGGTAGAAATAGGATTTGAGATAGATATTGTTGAGCCTTAATCATACTTAATGATATATAATTGCATTCCCCTGCCACATTTACAATTACCATTGCACCAGCTTTCAAATTTGAGAAAAATAAAATAAACTGCAATTTATCTCTCTGAAATTCTCCTTTTTTTTTGTTTTGCCCTTCATCTGAATCCAAGACAGAACACTGACAATGTCTAATTTCTGCCAAGCCATTAATAGCACGGCCAATTTCTCTTGCACTCAGTCACAAATACAAAATAACTTTACTTCATTGCACTCTGCAGTGCCCAACATTTTCTTTCTCCCACCAGAAATTACCTCCTGGGTCAGCCGTATCAATCATCTCCGCCAGAACGTTTAAAGAGATTTGCGAGCGGAGTGGCCAGTAGGTTTCCTTGAGGTCATCCAGACTGACCCTCTCTGACTTTCAAAACACGCCGATAAACGGGGGGAGGCGTCACTGATGGTACAGTACAGGGGTTTCTCGGGAAAATTGAGTGTATTGTTTGTGGAAGGGCAATGAACCAGCCTCGTGGGGTTAGGGTGGTTCAAAGCGCTGGGCATTGGAATCACCGGGATTCACCAGATGCGGAGCCGGCATTCACTTGAATCTGTCTGCAAAGATTTTGCAGATGTGTTTGAATAGCAGTTAGAAAAGTACACAGGTCCCCCAATATCATTTAAATTAAACCCCCAGGTCCAGCCCATCAGAATGAAGGCTAGAAGAGTTCCATTTGCTTTAAAGCACAAAATAGAGCAGGAACTGGACAAGCTGGTAGACCAGGGGGTGTTAACTCCAGTCAATGGTGCGGAATGGGAGACCCCCATCGTGACACCTCTCAAGGCAAATGGCGAGGTCCGTATTTGCACCGACTATAAGGGGACAATCAACTGAGCTCTGAGCGCACATTCCTACCCGGTCCCCGCTGTTAGCAGCATCCTCGCGTCCCTGCAAGGCGGGTTGGTGTTTGCCAAGCTGGATCTTGCCCAAGCTTATCAGCAGCTACCGGTCAACCCGGAGGCTGCTAAAGTGCAAACGATAGTCACTCACAAGGGGGCATTCCGGGTAGACCGGCTGCAGTTCGGGGTAAGCGTGGCTCCTGGGATATTTCAAGAGGTTATGGAGAAGACTCTCAAGGGGATACCTGGGGTTTGCCCATGCTTCGATGATGTCCTAATTGCAGGTAGCTCCAAGGACGTTTTGGCAGACCATCTGAAAGCTGTGTTAGAAAGGTTTAGGGCTGCAGGACTGAAACTCAAGAGGGACAAGTGCAAGATTGGGGTGACTGAAACAGAGTTCCTAGGGTTCAGGATTGATGCTCAAGGCATCCACCCATCAGCAGCAAAGGTCAGGGCAATCAAAGAAGCCCCAATTCCACAGAATAAATCAGAGTTGCAGGCATTCCTGGGCCTGCTCAACTTTTATCACACCTTCCTGCCACACAAAGCAACTATAGCGGAGCCTTTACACAGGCTTCTGGACAAGCAATCACCATGGGTCTGGTCTACCACACACACGAACGCATTCAACGCACTGAAAACCCTGTTAGCAGGCAATGCTACAGTCACACACTTCAGGGAAAACAAGCCAATCTGTATTGCGTGTGATGCATCCCCTTACGGGATTGGGGCAGTTCTCAGCCATGTAGAGGAGGATGGAACTCAAGCCCACATCGCATACTACTCCAGGACATTGTCAGCTGCAGAGAGGAATTACGCACACATTGATAAGGAGGCACTGGCAGTTGTCGCTGGAGTAAAGAAGTTCCATGATTACCTGTATGGTAGGGACTTCCTAATATACACGGACCATAAGCCACTGTTAGGATTGTTCACAACTGAAAAACAGACACCACAAATTCTGTCACCCAGGATGTTACGTTGGTCCATATTTCTGCCAGCATATGCATGCAAGTTAGTATACAGGCCAGGCAAAGAGATGGGGCACGCAGATGGCCTCAGCAGACTGCCCCTAAGGGACACTGAGCCAGACCCTGCGCCTGCTGCCCAAATACTGGCAATACAGGAGCTGCCTGAATGCCCTCTCAATGCTAAGGACGTTGCCACAGAGACCCCCAAGGACAAAATCCTGAGCAGGGTGTAATCGTGGGTAAGCAGTGGGTGGCAGGACAAATCACCAGGGCAGGAGTTCATTGCATACTTTTCCAGAAGGCATGAACACACAAGGGGTGTCTGTTGTGGGGAAGCAGAGTCATTATTCCCAAGGGGCTAAGGGAAAGAGTCCTTCAGTCACTGCACGAGGGGCACCCAGGGGTGGTAAGGATGAAGGCTCTGGCAAGGAGCTACCTGTGGTGGCCAGGGTTAGACAAGGAAATAGAATAGTAGCAGGGTGCTACACGTGCCAGAGGTCACGGCCCGAACAACCACATGCACCAGTACACAAGTGGGAGGAAACACATGGTCCATGGTCCAGGGTGCACATAGACTATGTGGGGCCCTTCCAGGGACACACATTCCTAGTAGTGGTAGATAGCCATTGTAGATGGCTGGAGGTGGTCCCCATAGGCAATATGACCTCAGCAGGAACCATTCAGGCGTTAAGGGGGCTGTTTGCAACCCATGGTCTTCCAGATGTAATTGTGTCAGATAACGGAACGCAATTTACTTCATCGGATTTTCAGGTGTTCCTGAGGACCTCGGGGATTAGACATGCCACCTCAGCCCCCTTCCACCCGGCCAGTAATGGGTTGGTGGAAAGATTCGTGCGCACAACCAAGGACGCCCTCAAGTGCATTGTTCAGGGGGAATGGAAGAAACGGCTAGCCACCTTCCTTCTTCACCAACACTCAACACCCTGCTCCACAACTGGGAAAAGCCTAGCTGAACTCAGATGGGGCAGACGTCTGATAACAACACTGGACAGGCTCCACCTGAGACATCGGACCCCCAAACATCAGGAAAGTTTTTAACACTGGGGATTCCATCTGGGCGAGAAACTACAGCTCAGGTCACCCATGGGTGCCAGGGGAAATACTAGCCCAAACAGGGCCCCTGTCCTACAAGATAAGGGTGGAGGGGGGACTCCTGTGGAAAAGGCACCTAGACCAGCTAAGGAAAAGGGCTCCTGAAAGGGTTTTTGAGGACACACTGGGATCCGATGAGGAGGAGGAAGCATCAACACAAGCACCCAGCAGGGCTATCAGAGGGTCACAAGGCAACCCTACGCCAGGCAGGAAACCAGCAGCAGAAACAGGGAAACTCCAAACCCCAACAAAGGAAGGGATCAACAATACTATCAAAGTGGCCAACTAAACCCCAGCATTACACAAGCCTCTGGAACAACACACACTCACACACACAACAATCCACCACCTCCACAGCAACCAGGAGGAACAGGAGACAGCACATCACCACCAGTTGGAGCAGTCCTAAGATGGTCAAGCAGGGCCCACAAGGCCCCAAGTTATCTCTCTGACTATGGAATGTCAAAGAAATTAATTGAAGGTAACAAATTGTATATAGTTAATAAGTTGTATATAGTTGGAGAGAGGGGATAAACCCTCACTATGGGGGAAGGGGTGTAGTGTATGCGACTAAAAGCATACACAGGATGTCAGCACAGCAGGGGGCTGGACAGCTCCAGGCTATAACCGCTTTTGGCGGGAAAGCTGGTTTGCAAACAAAGCCTGACAGCCCGAGGCATGATCAGCTCAGGCGGGAAGCCAGGGTTTAAATCTATTGGTCACCTGCTCTGGTGGGAAGCCCAGGTTTTAATCCATTGGATGGTATTCACCTGGGCAGGTATACAGATACGCTAGGTAACCCCTTTTCCCCAGTCTTGTTCCTGACCCCAATAAAGAAGTTAACACTCAGCTGAGTGTCCGTCTCTGTGTGCGACCACGCGACTTAACAGTTATATTTATATTAACAGTTGTCTGAATATTAAAAACAACTCTTATATAGAACTTCAATTAAATTCTCTATTGGAGGCAAAGATTTTATAGCTGTTTACTTCTGGATGGCCAAACATTATATCGGAAGAACATGTAATTCATGTAGAATTTTTCCCCAATAGTCAATAGTTGAAATTTAATTATTCTATCACTCTGTGCAAATATTAATTAAAAATTAAAAATGTATTACTTTGAAAGGTTGTATGATCAGTGTTTTAACCTTAAACATTACATATGTGTCAGTACAGCTAATACCATACTAAATCAGATATGTTTATATTACTTTATCAGGTTAAAGGTATATTTTTTCTGACAAAAAAGGAAAAAATGCAATTGTAACACTTTAAGTTGTTTGAATTGGATGTAGGCTAGCAATTTGCCAGTAGGGGGTATTTTTTTGCTATTAAAATGAGTATTTTTATGAATACAAAAAAATTAATGCTGCTCATGTAAAAATATACAATCTACAATAATTAACAGCAAACATTTTTAAAAGAGTATTATTAAGAGGCATTAAACTAACTCTCTGTATTAAAATAAATTATGTTATAAAACAGCAACAGATTGCTGCTTAAGCATTTTTGTTGCCAACATTAATCTAGTGTTATGTGCAAATTAAAATGTAAACATTATATTTACAAATTTAAGACATTGTCATCAGATGGATACAAACACACATTTTGTTCTTAATATAAATAATTTATTATCAGTAGGGTATTTTTAAAAAATGCTTAACACAATTTCTTTCAGTTGATGTTTAAAACATATGAAATTTTCATTCACAACAGACAGTGTGAATGACTCTAGAACTTAAGTTTCATTTGCTTTGTTCATAAGGTAGCACTAAAAAGACACAACAAAGCCAATAAGAAGATTAGTAAACTAACATATTTTACTAATAGTATACAGACTAGGAAAAAGTACTGGTTTAAAGAATACCAAAAATGTAACCATAAAAGACAGATTAGAAACAAAAATTAAAATAAACAAGAAAAATGTAAGAAAACACCTGTTTGATCTTGACAGATATAAATCACAGGGACCTGATGGATTACATCCCAAAGTTCTGAAGGAGCTGGCAGATGTTATCTCAGAACCATTGCACTGTATCTTAATGGTACTCTATCTACATGGAGAGAAGTAAGCAGTGGGGTACAACAAGGTTCCATCTTATGCCCATTATTCTTCAATATCTTCATAAATGACAGATGAGGGAATAGAAGGGGAATTCATAAAATTTGCAAATGACACTAAGCTGGCAGGGTTAGCCAATGCCCCAGAAGACAAGCTCAGGAACCAAAAAGATCTTGACAGACTTGAATAATGGGCCCAAGGCAACAAAATTAAATTTAATCTGGAGAAAGGCAAGATTTTACACCGAGGCAGGAAAAACCAAAGATACAAATATAGATTAGGCTCAAAAACAGTAACTGTGAGAGGGACCCAGGAGTCCTAATGGACAATCACTTAAATATGAGCCAGCAATATCCAGCAGCAGTTCAAAAAAAGTGAATACAATCCTTGGTTGTATAACCAGAGACATAGAATCAAAATCACATGAAGTATTAGTACTGCTTTATAAAACTGTATATTGCATCCAGTTTTGGTCACCACATTACTAAAAAGATGTTGAGATTTTGGAAAAAGTGCAGAGAAGATCACTAAGATAATTAAAAGCCTGGAGACTAAATCATATGAAGAATGGTTGCAGGAATTGGATATGACTAGTCTAGAGACAAGAAAGACTAGGATGACATGATAGCAGTAATGCCACAAAGAAGCGGGGGTCAACCTATTCTCCAAACCACCTGAAGGCAGGACAAGAAGCAATAATTGGAACTAATCAAGGAGAGAAGCAGCCTAGAACTATGGAGAAACTTTCTGACGCTTAGAACAATTAACAAGTGGAACAGCTTGCTGTCAGAAGTTGTGGGTGCTTCACTACTGGAGGTTTTTAAGAAGAGACTGGACAGCCACTTGTCTGAAATGGTATAGGTTCTCCTGCTTGAGCAGAGGTTGGACTAGAAGTCTTCGAAGGTCTGGTTTTTGGTTCGTGTTTGTAGCCCTGGTGGATGCATGAAGGCGAGCCTCGTCTCCAGCATTCAGTTTTATTCCACTGAGGGACCCTGGAAAGGTTGCCCTATAGGGGCGACGAGCAAGGAGAGGATCCCCGCTTGACTGCAGAAGGGTGGCAGCCCTTTCGCTTGATCCGGAACAGCTCTTCAAACCGACAGAGAAAAGACTGGCCATAGTAATATGGCTCGTCACTAAGCTGCTGACAGTTGAAGTCAAATTTACTACCAAGCACTTTGAAAGCAACGCGGATGAAAATGGGTGAGATCTTCTCTTTACCCTAAGTACCTTCTTCCTGTGAAAGCTCTTTGAAGTGTCTTCCCCTTGTGAGGAGAGAGAGGGAAGGGAATTTCTATCCCACCCTCTAAGAATGGCGGTGTCTGACTACCAGGGGAATCAAAGCTTTAAAAGAACAATTTTAATCTAATTGGATTCATATGTTTCTGAGATTTGGGGACCAAAAATTTTCCTACCTTTACTGGAGGCTTTTGTTTTTATCTGCAAAAAAGAAATAAAACTGGAAAAAAAAGAATTAGAAAAATTCAGGACTTTTTTTTCTTAAAAAAAAAAAAGAAAATCTTAAATGGTATCAGTGACATCTTGTGGTGAAGCTTGGCATGGCAGTTTATTATTTCCTAAAAAAAAGACTTGGCTCAGAGCCCAGAACATAGATAAGACTTTTGAGACCTTGGCAATATCTGTGAGAGATTCAATTGTAAGAGAACAGCTGGGCAATAAAATTGGCCTTCTTGAACTGTGAATATAAACTTTTACTGACTATTGCTTAACAAACAACTTTTAGTAGAAAGATTATTTACAAACCCATGAAAGATGGATGAAGACCAGGAAAAAAATCTTGCCATGTTGAAAGCAATACATGAAACTATTCTTTCAACTTGTGATAAAATGAGATCCAAAATAAAAGATCTAGATGGGCTAGTCCTTCCAGAAAACTGGCAGTCAAATGGTCTCCTTTAATTCAACTAAAATATATAAGAATGGAGATTTATTTGATGATTTAAAAGCGTTGATATGGAAGCCTAGTTGGCAAAGGAAGAAAGCTAGAATAAGGTTGAAAAAATTTGGGTTTTGATTCATTAGAGGGGATTTTATATTGTCAATTAGAGGATTAAAGGGAGATGTTGAGATAAGGGGAATTTTGGTTATTAGATTTAAAATAGCTGGAAACTAGTAGAAAATAAGGATTGGATCTGTCTAATATTGAAAAATTAGATCTAAAAGGGAAAAGAAAATTAATTATCATGAATATGTTTGACTTATTGATCAACCCAGGCAATATATATAATGGTTTTGATTTATTAAAGGGGATATTGTATTATTAAGTAGATGGGAAGTGGTGGGAAATGGATAACTTTTAGAAAATAGAGTAAGATTATATTAAATAGATAAAATGTGTATTTTGGACATCATAGTTCGTTATGAAGTGAGATAAGGGAAATCTTGGTTACCCAAGGTCTGAAAATTATGGATATCAAAGGTTAAATTGGAATATTGATGAAAAGTTAAAAATTATATAAAAATTAATAACAGGATATGGATTGTTTCTGAAGATAGAGTGTAATTAAGATATGTATAAGCTAAAAATTTATTGATTAATGTCTCAAATGTCTTGAGTTAATATAATTAGAAATGTACTAGCTTGAATACGAGATAGTAAATGTTAAGGGAAAAAGAGAAGAATTATCTGATGTTGTAACCTGAGGTTCGCACTAAAGTTTTTGTTATTAAATTATTGATTAACCCAGTCACCACGTTGCTTTTTGAATGCTCAAATGTAAAATTGGGAAATTAATAAAATATTAATTATATTATATAAATAATAAAATAATATTTTTTCAGTACCCCCCAAAATCTTTATACTAAAACTAATAACTAAATGAATATTGCCAGCAGAAATGGAATTATGTATCATTTGTTCTGTTTATTTATGAATGTATAAATTACTTCGGTCAAACTATTACAACTTACATTACATTACAACTTTTTCAAAAAAGAAGACCTCAAAGGTCCCTTCCAGCTTTATTCTGACTGTCTTAAATGCATGTAAAGCATTGCCTTCCAAAATAACATCTCTGGTTCTATGGGCCTGGTATGGGACTGGAATTCATTTTCCAACAAAATAGAATTGTAATTTTATTATTTGTTTGTTACATACATACATCACATTTCTACATCACCTATCTTATCTAAGTGACTCAAGTGGTTTACAATAAAAAAATATAACAGGGAAAGGAGAGGAGATTGTGATAGCTAAATGGTTATTTGGACATCCACTCAGTTTTATGCAACAAATACTCTCACACCAACATTATACTCCAAATCTCAAATTCCACACAATCAGAAAATATGCTTTTTAGCAATATTTTTCTTCAATACTTTGTAATTTTTAACTTCCATTGGATTTAATGCCCTTTGCTGAATCTCTCTCTGTCTGCTTATTGCTTGGAACTTTATTATCATCATGCAGCACATTTTGCTACCCACATCAGCACCAAACCTGTCTCTGTTCTCTATCCCCACTCCCACCGCAGCTGAGATACCACTGTGCCTCAAACCTGGCCTTCATCTCAGCTATTAAGTTGATTCTCTTCATTTACAAACCATCTGACTAACTCAGTCAGATAATAGCCAGTCAAGATGACTTTTCAAAATTTATTGGAACCTTTGACCAATCACATTCCTTTTAAATCTCCTAACAGCCATTCAAACTGGCAAGTCCTTGACCAATCCAAATTGTAATGTATTATGTTTTGGTTAATTTAAGGTGCAGAGTTAAAGCCTGTCTTCCACCACAATTATAACCAAATCACATTAAATTAGTGCCCACTGCAAACTAGTAAATCTAGTTCTCTGAGTTATTCCATTGCATCTTAACTTGAACTATCTACAGAAATTACACAGATTAAAAACAAAGCAAAAATAATAACTGTTTCCTAAAAAATATAAACTGACAGAACTTTCTAATCACCATAGTTTGTAAACACTGTACTCAGATTAGCAATTTCTCTAATCAAGGATATACATGGATTAATTTACAATTTGTTTATCTTCAGTGACTCCGAAACTGATTGTAGACACCAATAGAGATTTTCCACTGGGATCCTTGGTTTAACAAATAGAACAGATAAACCTCTCTATAATCTATATACAGGTAACAAGCCAAACTTAGAAAAGTGCTAAAATATACTGCTCAGAAAAAGAAAGGGAACACTTAGACAACACAATGTACTGTATTTAATAGTAGGA
Source organism: Vipera ursinii (assembly GCF_947247035.1). Lineage (NCBI taxonomy): Eukaryota > Metazoa > Chordata > Lepidosauria > Squamata > Viperidae > Vipera > Vipera ursinii. The sequence continues at coordinate 45,789,458 of NC_139514.1, read as the reverse complement.
TGTCTTATTTTCTGTTCCCTTTATTTTTTTGAGCAGTATGTATGATAGGGAAGCTGGAATGGTGAAATAGTTAAGCAAAGCACTCTCTGGAATTCAATAACTTGCCTTCAATTTGGGTATGGGTAGTTTAGGACTAGGGTGATATGATAGCAGTGTGCCAGTATCTAAGGGGTGTCAACTTTCAAACAAACTTGATTGCAGCCATTTTAATTTCATTTTTGCTTGCCTCGGCAATGAGAGGGGGGAGATGCATTCTTTTAGTTTAGACATAATAATAACTGTTCTGTGAGAACCAAGATCAAGCTATTGGTGGGCTGAGGCTTTGTTAGAAAGCCCGCCAAAGTAGATAATAGGGGATTGTGATTTATGACATATTGCAGGGGTGGGAAGTTCAACTTGTCACTTTGCAACATGGGGGGGGGGACTTTCAGTCTTGGTTTCACTTTTGTTCATGCCGATACTATGTAGCCATTAAATGTGTTCTTTGAGGAAAGCAAATGCCTTGGAGTTCTTATTTTTACTGGTCTCATCTATTGGAACCACGACAAAGTTTGCCACAAAGAAGAGGGAGTTAAGCTATTCTCCAAAACATCTGAAGGCAGGACAAGAAGCAATGGATGCAAACTAATCAAGGAGAGAACCAACCTAGAACTAAGAATAAATTTCCTGACAGAACAATTAATCAGTGGAGCAACTTGCCTCCAGAAGTTATAGGTGCTTCAACACTGGAGGTTTTTAAGAAGAGATTGGACAACCATTTGTTTGAGATGGTATAGGGTTTCTTCCTGAACAAGGGGTTGTACTAAAAGACCTCCAAATTCCCTTCCAGCTCTGTTATTCTGTTCTGTTCTGATTTCTACTCTTGGAAGAAAATTAGGACTTATATAGTTATTATAGCTATGAAGCTATATCTATATCCAGGTAGTCCTCAATTTATGACTGGTCACTTAGTGACTGTTCAAACTCAACAGAATCTTCATAAAAGCTATTTATGAACCATTTTTGAAGTTACAGTAGCCACACACACCATCATGGTCACAAGACTGCATTTTGGCCTCTCGGAAATCAGCTGACATTTAAGGCCATTTGAAGCATCCAGTGGTCATGTGATCATGATTTGTGATGGGGTTTTTTTGTAAACTGTCATTTACTTCTAGTTTTGAGCAAAAAATACTCATTGGGAAAAATTGATTTAGACTACCACAAAAAAGAGCAAAAAACTAGATCTGGTCACATAATGCCTCAATTTCTACCCACAATATCTTACGATTCCAAGCTCAGTTATGGTTGTAAGTCAAGGGCTACCTGTATACAGAATTGTATTCCTCCTTTTCCTCTTCCCCCAAATCATCTTTATGCCAACCAGGTTAATTTCAGTCCCATATTTAGGCCAGAAATCAAATTAAGATGAAGTTTGAAGTCCAGAGCCAAAAATTCATCACTTGTTCCAACTTCTTGTGCAAAACTTCATGTCTTAGACAACAATCAAATAGTAAAAGAATTTAAAATATCTTATTGAATATATATGACCTTGTTCATTCTAAAAAAATACTTACACCTTTTATCTCCCTGTTCATGTGAAAAAATGAAATTGGAAGCCTTTGTTGATTTGTACAGTGTACTATGAGACAGAAAGAATTCTTCAAATATTAAAATAGGTTTAAGGCACAAGTGGATAAGAATGTACATACATACTTGGCTTAAAATACTTAATTAAAAAAATAATGTTTATTGAATATTGATTATTTATAATCAGTATTTTATCTCCCTATTGAAAATATTGATGTTTAGATGAAAGCAGAAAATCAAGACTTTGAAAATGTAAACACTGAAGACAGTATTCAGCATTTTCAAAGGTGTGTCTTCTTGCTATTATGCATTTAATTAGATCTAATGTCTTTTATATTAAATACCAAAAACGTTGGAGTTTATTAAACATCCTGTAGTGACTTTCTTAGCATTAAATGTTTGTGAACCACAGCTGAAAAGAGAACAGGTCATAAAGTATTTTTCTTATTCAAATAATTCCAATGAGATACAAATGCTTTATAGATGGCAAGCATTTCTGTACATCTAGTTGAACTTTATTTTCCTTCCTACTGTATTTTGTGAAACTATATATTGAAACTATATATTGAGTGCCACTGGTGCTTCCAAACTTTTGAAATTAAGCTTTCAATGGATAACACACCACAGTTATATTATCTGGAAAATCTTTCTCCACAAAACAGTTTTCACTTCAAATATATAAATATTTGGCATGCACACAGCTTAGGTATGAAAAGTTAAGAGAAAGCCAAAGAATTTCCTTCAATTTTATTCTCATTCCCTTCACCATCACCATCTACTCTGCTTCCTGGTTTTCATCTTGTGACACACCCAATTCACTTTTGAAAAATGGTGTATTCTTTTTATATTTGCAAGTTTTCAGGTTCTCAGAAAGCCTAATTTATAACATGAAGGAGGTTGCAGTTTTCTGGCACAAGCAATTGTGCAGATGTTATTCCTTAAGGAACACTATCTTGATTGCCTTTGTGAATAATGGCCCAGAGCTGGCTGGCATAGTGCCAAGAGTTCTTTCATAGCTGAATGTATAAAACTACTCTCCTACTGAAAGAAGACCCCCAGTAGGATAATATATTATTACGCATGATTCAAATTACAGGATCTGCGGAGGGGAACTAGTGGCTGAATAAGGATAAGCGCACATGGAATACTGATGATGGCATGATGGAATCTATCACGCATTGAAAGAGACATCGGGGGGGGGTGTTTTCCATTTAAATCCTGTATATCTTCTTTTTTTTCAAAAGTTTCTATATAGATGATTATATAAATAAATACTGTAAATTAATCATTTTACATATCCGAATGATTTCTGCCACATTTTTATTTCAAAATAAAGCTGTGCTTCTTGCCAAGCATTGCAATCCATGAGCTCTAATTTAATAAAATAGTGTGGAATTAGTCTCCTATCTGATCCAGTTACAGCTGTTTGGATATTGTAGAACAAAACTTGCTTTGTTTTTAATGGAAATCTCTGTATTCCACATCATTGCACAACAAACTACTATACCTACGAAGAACTAAATCCACATGTTTGACACATCGTTGGTTTCTCAAGCACTTTCCTTTTTAAAGAAGCTTTGTTCAAGAAACTATGCATGAAAAAGGAAGGGAAAGAAATAAGGCATTGAGTATATTTTTCTATTTGCTATTAAAAAAACCTCATCCAAGGAGACAGCTATTATTTGGGATATTAATATGCAAGTGTTAAACACACATAGCCAACTAGAGTCTATCTATCCCTTGCTCAAAATAGCCTCAAGCCAGTTCTCTTCTTAACTTCTTTTCACACACACACACACACACACACACACACACACACTGTTGTATTCAGTTATTCTAGCAAAAAGGATGCTAATCAGGTGCATTGTGTTGGAGTAGGAGGAGTGAGAATAAAATTTGTTCAGAAATGGCCTCAGTCCCATTCATTAATAAAGTGACATCTTGGCTGAAAAGTGGCAGAAAATGAAACAGCACTGAACTTGGTTTAGATGTGGCAGATGCTGCTAAGAGAAAGCACAGCATGTAAGAGGTGTGTGTGTGTGTGTGTGTGTGTGTGTGCCACAAGAGAAGTCTGAAAGCAAAGATATGTTTAACTGCAGTTGTACGAAGATGCAGAGAATGTCTGCGGCAGCACTCGCGTTACCTTGCATTACCTTCAAAGCCTTGAAAATACTACAATGCAAGAAGCTGAAGCAGAGTGGGAGGGTGGTAAACTGCATGTAAAATCAGATGCTCATTTCATTATATACAGAGAAAAGCCATTGTTAAAAAAAGAAAAGAAATAAATGCTCTCTGTGGAAAAATAAATAAATACACAGTACTCCCGTTATCAGCACCTCCCTCCTGAGACAACAATTTTCACAAAATCCCAGAGCATTTGGGAAAATGAAGCCACCATTTTGCATAGTGATTCAAATTATGCTAGTAGAATAGTTAATTGAGCGACCTAATCTTAGGGAAGGAGAAAGGGGGGTAAAAAAGATACATTAAATAAAGTTCATTACTCTATGATGTAAATGAGTTTCTCACCAATGATGTCACTGATTGGCTGAGATGTGGAGCTGGTTTTGAAGAGTGCAGCATGGCCGGATTGGCTGCTAGCTCTTCTAGTGACTGCCTGCTTGGGCAGCTCTTGAACCAGACACTTTTCTCCCACTCGTGTTGTCGTACGAAGGAAATCTTGTTCATCCCAGCTGTGTCTCCATAGTAGTGGCACCCTAAGAGATTCTCCCTCCTGCTTCCCACAGCTCATCTGTAAGGCGGTCGCTGCTGTGAAATACCAGCCTTTGGCACAGAGCCCAGACTACGTTGTTAGATCCGTCTATAATACAGAAAAGACATTTTTTTTTAAAAAAAATAGCAGTTTGTTCACCAAATTACTTTCACGGAATGATTAATAATGCCCCAATTGGAAATGGTTTGCGTACTTTGAAATTATGCCATACACAAACTTTCTAAAATACACGAGACAACCTACAGTATAAGAGAGCAGCATGAGCTTGCATAGAGAAATCACAAAAAAAGCAAGCAGGCATGATGCCTCTTTGTTTACCTTGATTATAGAATTCTTCATTTTGTTCTAAGAACTGTGACTGATTTCTTGGCAGAGACCCAACCATTTTGATTATGACTGTTGTTGCTTTACAAAAAGAAAAAAGAAAACGGGGGGGGGGAGTTAAGTCATCATCATTCTCCTACTTGCATCAATGTGGGTATTTCCCCCCCCCTCCCTCTATTCAAGAGAGGGGATTCTCAATTAGTATTCTGTTTCAGTATGTCACCAAAAGAAGGAAATGATTTCCAAGCCACCCCTGCAAATAAATAAATGAATCTGAAAGGCAGGAGGGAGAAACCTACAGCATTTACATCTCAGCTGTCAGAGAGAGAGAGAGGAGAGAGAGAGAGAGAGAGAGAGAGAGAGAGAGAGAGAGAGAGAGAGAGAGAGAGAGAGAAGAAGAAGAAGAAGAAGAATGCAGTGATATTAACTTTGCCAGACAATAGAGTACCTTACAGGCTTTCCTCCAGACAAGTCTTTTATAACCACTGAGTATTATATGCTACAGACAGTGGCCAATCAGAAAGCTCCTTTCTACAGCAGTGCACAATAGGTGCAACTGGCCATTCTGTCCTCCTAGTCCCTGACAGCAGTTCAGGTTCATTTACGGTGCATGGGAATCTGGGTCCCCCTTTAATATTTCAATCTAAAACGCCACCACCATCAGCATCTCCTTTTGTCTTTAATGCAATTATATCAGTCTAATTACTGAGTACGAGCAGCAGCACTACTGATCAGAAAACGGCAAATTGGCATTGCGTCATACAAATGTGCACGAATCTCCCTGATTATTTCATTAATAAAATGCATTAGTTGCTGATGCCCTACCCACATCCCAATTCACTAGCCCCTTTTCTTTTCTGGCTTCCACACCTGGATTAATCACATTTAGGCAGGGCTTTTTTTCCTCATAGAACGCTCAGAACGGAGTTCCGGCACCTTTTTTGGATGGAACCTTGTAGGACAGGCAAGGCGGATTTTATGACATGTGTGAGTTCCGGCACCTTTTTCTTATACAAAAAAAGCACTGCATTTAGGGATAATTTTGGTTTTTCAGTCATATATATTTTGCCAGTCTTTCTTTCTTTTTCTTTCCTATTCCTTCCACCATTTTGAGTTGTTCTTGGTCCTAGAAGAAATGAAAGCTAGTGAGGTTTCACATCAGCAAAAATGTAGATGGGAAAGAAAATTCCATTTCAGTCCTCAACTGGATCTTGGAAATAAATCTACAGATTTAAGAAAATATTACTACCGGCAACAAACTTACATTAAACACCTTATGTCCTTGATAATTAACTGCCTCCGTAATAGCAGCCTGTGAAAGCACTCATGTAACCAAAAGATTAAATCATCACTTTTTACATATTAGTTCAATGTAATTGCTTTTGTTCAAGGGAGAGAAAGGGTGGGAAGAAAAGTTGTAATACTAATTTTTGTTTTATTCATGGGATTTACATATTCATGAAGAGAATAGCCATTATGATCACTGATGGAGCAAAATGAACAGAAAGGGCAAGATTCTCCAGCATTCACATTATTAGCATAGCCTCACATACAGATCTAGAAAGAAAACAGTACACCATAAGGAGAAATTAATTGCCTTTTGTTTAGAATATCAAAATTGTTAAACACAGGAGGAAATGGCATTACTATTAATCACCCTTGCCAGTAATAAGAATGTGTTTAGAGCCTTTTTCCCTATGCCTTTGTCATAACCAATCCCATCATTCCAGAATAACAGATTAACATTTCCTTTTTTGCTTCATTTTAGAGACCATTTTAAATGGTTTTTCCAGTCAAGTTCTGTCATTGTATCTTGAGTTAATTTCACAGCATGAATTGTTGCCAACTCATCCGATAATTTAAGCATTTAGAAAATAACCTGAATTACATTTCAACTCTCTGTCAAGGTATACAATCCCTCTTGTGCATTTTGTCTCACAAGCAGAATTCTTGGTTTTTGTATAATTTATACAAAAAGAAGGTACAATAGCCATGTTTTTATTTCAATCATTCTATATCAATGATATAATTACTCAAATTACAGTTCAATGAAACAATTAAAAGTAGAAGTAAGATGCATATTAATCCAAATACTGAATAACACAAAAGAAAGCTAAGTCAATGTGTGTAGCAAAAATTGGAAATACTATTCTAATTAGTCGTTTCCCAAGTGATTAGAACCATGTTAATGGCTTTCCAAAAATCATAACAAGATTTGTGAGGCTATAGCAAGTATGCCTTTTCTTTTTTACTTTTTTATAATAAAAACACTGTCATTACCCCAACTAATAGCAGAGCAGCCCATGAACATCTATCTTAATATTGAGTGGAATACCCCAGTGGGAACCATACTTCATCATGACATAGCTTAATTCCTACAAAAGTATGTGTGTATTCTATTTTGCTATACTGAGCCCTTAATAATACCCAACTAAATGGAGGACATAGGTCAGGTAAATGAACCCGGAATTTAAAGAAATAATTTTATATGGGATTGTACAAATTACTCAAAAGTCACAATGGAGTTTGAAAACTTTGCTGCCTCCCACCCTACAGTTGTTCCAGGAGGCACTGAAAACTTGATTATCCTCCCAGGACCTGCAGTAGGATGATTGTCAGCTCCCATAAGACTTGGTTCTGTTTGTCATAGTTCCCCTTCCTCTCTGAATGTTTCTCTTTGTTCTATTGTTTATTGTTTTAGCTTTTATAAAGATCCAGTGGGAGTTGAACTGTTTTTAAATCTGAGTAGAAATAAATTTTAAAATGGGGGTGATTGGGTTATTAACAATGAAGTAGGAGGCTTAGTCCTTAAAACAAATAAGATACTTTGTTTGCTCTTTAAAATCTTCCTTTATATCCCACACACCTCCACTGCAAAAAGGGATGACAACTTGACTTCTCCAACTTTGGAGAGTCCTGGGATTGCAACTTTTGTACTTAAATTTTTGCATCCTTATTCATAGAAATAAAGGCTCAGACACATTGGTCTATGACAAAAAAATAAAAAAAAATCCATTCCCTCTCTTTGAGGGAATGCCAGAGTTGACATTTGTTCAACTCTGATACCCAAATGCTTGAATTAATATACATCCTTGGTAATATAATCTCTCTAGTAACCAGGAAAAACTATGTATGAAGTTTAATATTTCCAAGGCATTGTTTCTAATAAACATTTATCTAACATTTTATTTATGCAGAAAATATGGGCATTACCTAGACACTCACATTTTACTTGATCTTCGGCATTCAAACTACATTCTTTCTATTCTATTATCATATGTATAAAATTTTGTGCTTTGAGGAGCAGGCAATTGTACCGTTTCATTGCATCTGTAATCAATAACCACATTCTATCTTACTGTATATGTAAAACTAGACATAGATATGAATGCAGCGACAAAGCCCCAAATGCAATAAATACCATGTAATCAAATATTACAGTAGATTATAAATCCAAACTGCTGAAGAACTAACTTCAAACTCTAAATATCAACTACCTTAAAAAGTTTATGAATAGTTAGTAAGGAGACGAGCACAACAGTACTCCTGTCCCATTAAAGACACAGTGCTGCTGAAGCTAAATTTAGTTACATATGAGCAATAAATCAACCATTAGTTGAGCAAAATGATAGATGTCAACCAATTTCGATCTGCCTTCAAATAAGGAAGTCAGAGCTGTTATTTTAGGACCAATTTTTACCTAACCCGTAGTTAAAATATCACTGTAATTGCATGCTCCTTTGCTATACTGTTTGACTTATTTGAAACTTTACAGACAACTGTAAACCTTTACAGTCAGGTATCAGTCAACCGGAAGTTACCGTATTGAATTACTAAAGGTGAGCAGCAGTAAGATATCTCTATACATTTAGTGATGTTGCCTCAGTAGATTACTCTGCATCTATTTTTCATCCCAATTTATCTCACAGAGTGCTCACTGGAAGCATTTGACAAAAGCATTGCTATATAAATTGCTTTGAGTCTTGGATATCTTTAAGTACATTGTTAAAACAAATGAGAATGTCAGTCAGAAAACTAAATGATAAACAAAAAAACAGTTATACTTTGTAAAAATCCTTGACAGGATTTTTTTTAATTAGCAAGTGATAAAAATTAAGCTGATTAATTTTTTAAAGGAGAATGTTGTTAGTTGCAAAGTTGTGGTCCGACCCATCGCGACCCCATGGACAATGTTCCTCCAGGTCTTCATGTCCTCTACCATCTTCTGGAGTCCATTTAAGCTCACGCCTACTGCTTCAGTGATTCCATCCAGCCACCTTATTCTCTGTCGTCCCTTTCTTCTGTTGCCCTCAATCTTTCCCAGCATTAATAATAATAATAATAATAATAATAATAATAATAATAATAATAATAATAAGTTGGAAGGGATCTTGGAGGTCATCTAGTCCAACCCCCTGCTCAGGCAGGAAACCTTATACCATTTCAGGCAAATGGCTGTCCAGTCTCTTCTTAAAAACCTCCAGTGTTGGAGCATTCACCACCTCTGGAGGAAGGTTGTTCCACTGGTTAATTGTTCTAACTGTCAGGAAGTTTCTCCTTAGTTCTACGTTGCTTCTCTCCTTGACTAGTTTCCATCCATTGCTTCTTGTCCTGCTTTCAGGTGCTTTGGAGAATAGCTTGACTCCCTCTTCTTTGTGGTAGCCCCTGAGATATTGGAACACTGCTATCATGTCACCCCTCACTCTTCTCTTCGTTAAACTACACATACCCAATTCCAGCAACCGTTCCCTATATGTTTTGGCCTCCAGCCCCCTAATCATCTTTGTTGCTCTTCTCTGTACCCTTTCTAGAGTCTCGACATCTTTTTTACATCGTGGTGACCAAAACTGGATGCAGTATTCCAGGTGTGGCCTTACCAAAGCATTGTAAAGTGGTATTAGTACTTCACTTGATCTTGATTTTATCCCTCTGTTAATGCAGCCTAGCACTGTGTTGGCTTTTTTGGCAGTTGCAGCACATTGCTGGCTCATATTGAAGTGATTGTCTACTAGGACTCCGAGATCCCTCTCACAGTTACTACTATTGAGCAAGATACCACCTATACTATACCTCTGCATTTGATTTTTCCTGCCTAAATGTAGAACCGTACTTTTTTCACCATTGAATTTCATTTTGTTAGATAGTGCCCAGTGTTCGAGTCTGTCCAGATCCTTCTGTATCTTAAGCCTATCTTCTGGAGTATTGGCTATTCCTGCCAGCTTGGTGTCGTCTGCAAATTTGATGAGTTCCACATCTATCCCCTCATCCAAATTGTTAATGAAGATATTGAAGAGCAATGGGCCCAGAACAGAGCCCTGGGGCACCCCACTACACACTTCCTTCCATTGAGGACCACACGCTGAGTACGGCCTGTCAGCCAGCTATGAATCCATCTGGTGGTGATGCTATCTAACCCACATTTTCTATCTTATCAAGTAGTAGGTTGTGATCTACTTTATCAAATGCCTTACTGAAGTCCAAGTAAATTATATCTACAGCGTTCCTCTGTTCCACTAATTTTGTCACTTGGTCAAAGAATGTAATAAGATTTGTCTGGCATGATCTGTTTTTGACAAACCCATGTTGACTTTTACTGTAGTGATGACTTTGTTTGCATCAAGGTGTTCGCTGATTTGTTGTTTGATTATCTTTTCCAGAATCTTCCCAAGTATTGAGGTCAGGCTGATAGGTCTGTAGTTTCCTGGATCTATTTTTTCCCTTTTTTGAAGATGGGAACTACATCAGCTCTCTTCCAGTCCTCTGGTAGTTCCCCAGTGCTCCAGGATCTATGAAAAATATAGTTCAGTGGTTCTGAGATCATGTCTGCCAGTTCCTTGAGAACTTTGGGATGTAATCCATCTGGTCCTGGTGATTTGAACTCATCTAGGCTGGACAGGTGTTCACTTACCATTTTTTTGCCTATCTTAACTTGCGTTTCTATTCCATTTTTTATGGCACTGGTTTTGGTAGGTTGAACTGTTTTTTCCCTTTGTGTAAAGACAGATGCAAAAAATGAGTTAAATAGTTCTGCTTTCTCCCTGTTGCTTGTCACCTTCTTGCCACTTTCCCCCACTAATGGACCAATCATTTCCTTAACTTTTTTCTTGTTCTTTATATGCTGAAAGAAGCATTTTTTGTTATTTTTGACTTTGGTCACAAGCCTTAGTTCATTTTGAGCCTTAGCTTTCCTCACTTCATCTTTGCAGGCACGGGCTATTTGCTGATATTCTGACTTAGTTATGTGCCCCTCTTTCCAATTCTTATACTTGTCCTTTTTATCTTTCAAATTATCAGAGAGTTCTTTATGCAGCCATGCTGGTTTCTTCTCCAGTGAGTCCTTCCTTCTCATTAGGTGGCCAAAGTACTTGAGTTTGAATTTCAGGATCTAGACTTCTAAAGAGCAGTCAGGGTTGATCTCCTCTAGGACTGACCAGTTTGAACGCCTTGCAGTCCAAAGGACTCGCAGGAGTCTTCTCCTGCACCATAGTTCAAAGGCCTTAATTCTTTGGCACTCAGCCTTTCTTATGGTCCAGCTTTCACAGCCATACATTGCAACTGGGAAAACCATGGCCTTGACTATACGCACTTTTGTTGGCAGGGTGATGTCTCTGCTTTAATTTCATCCTCTTCAGCACCATGTAAATTTTGCCTTTTGGTTCTGTCCATGGGGCTTTCATGCCAAAAATACTGGAGTGGGTTGCTATTTCTTTCTCCAGTGGATTTGTCAGAACTCTCTGCTATGACCTGTCTGATTTAGGTGGCCCTGCATGGCATAGCTCATAGCTTCATTGAGTTACGGAAGCCCCTTTGCCGCGACAAGGCAGTAATCCATAAAGGGGTAAAGGAGAATAATCCTCTAATATTACCCAGTTATATCCATTTGTACAGCTGGGCATAGAGGTAGACCTTGCTTATTGATCTTGTTCAACAATTATTTGAAGTTACAATAGTGCTGAAAAAAATAACTTTAAAACTAATACCCACATTTAGGACTTTTGTAGCAATGTCAGTCATGTGAAAGCCTTTGCAGTCAGTGCTTGACTGCATTGCTATCCTGTGCTTGACCTGTAGTTTTTTCTTTTTTTTCTTTTCCACTAGGGCAGACATGTCAAACTTGCGACATCACGTGATGTCACGCAACATATCAGTACGGTTTTGCCATTGCCGGCATGGGGTGGGTGCGGCTTCCAGATGATGCGTCTGGCCCGCAGGCCGGCAGTTTGACACCCCTGCCCTAGGGCCTAGGCAAAGTGGACAGATTGGACATGAAGGAATTACAAAGGACTAAACAGCTCCTCTATGGGAAATACACCAGCTGTTTGTGTAGCATGCTTGGTGTTGCCAGCCACCATATTCTTTTTAATCTAGTATCTTATTCTCTTGTAATCCTTTTCTCTTCAAAGAAAGTAAATTATAACACTAATCCCCTTTTGGGTATTTATTTCACAACTGGGGTGAGCATTCCAAAGAGCATCAGTATGGTCAGGAGGCAAACAAAAGCCGAAAGTAAAAAACTGATTAGCTGTGTCAGTTTAGAGCCAACTATCCCAATTCTGAAATGAGCTTTCCAAAAGAAAGTAAAAGGAAAGCAGAGCTGCAGTCAGATGATTTCTCACTTAATAACTGCTTTGCTTAATGATAGAACTATCAGTCCCAATTATGAGCACTAAATGAGGATTACTATATATCATTTTTAATCTGTGGATGTTGTCTTCAACACCCTGACAGGAGACCTGGGGGGCTGCCTCTGACTCTTCTTTTCCCCCTTTTCTCTTTGCTATTATCTTTTAACATATTATTTTCAAAAGAGGTTGGGATGAAATTCACTTAATTCACATTTTAATCTAAACTTAATTTTTATTATGAAAGCTATACAGAAACCAAAGTGTTTCCTGATTTTGTGATGCTGTTTGCACCTAAAAAAAATAAAAGGTATACAGTTGGGGGGAAAATCCTATAAAAACACATTATGATAAATAGTCTGTAAAATGCATATACTAAGAAGAATATATTAAAAGACGCAATTCAAGAGAAAGTGGACCAAAACCACACATACCCATTTCTGTGCAAATTGCAAATTACTCCAGAACAGGACAAAACCAACTTTAAGCTGGAAAACAGTAAACTGAACAAAACTGAACTTACATGATAAACTACAGAAATAGTGTTGATCTATTTCATACTATCAATGGATTGTTTAATATATTGGATATAGAAAAGGACTCAATAAATTAGTGTGGGTAAAAATAAAACAAAACACTTTGATAATCTTGGCTTCAAGTGATATTTTTGAAGAGATTCAGTCTAGAACTTGTTTGTTTATTATATTTGCAATCAATGGGATGCATAATACCTACCTCCAGCATCACAATTCAAAGACCTCTGGTATTGTCCTATTTGTCTTTTTTCAGAGTCCAAGTTTCTCAGCTGCAAGTAGCAGTATATATTAAATTGGGCAGATATGCCAATTTAATCAGCAGATATGCCTAGGATAAATAATGTTACTTTAGACTAAAATGGAAGAACAAATAATCAGTAGAAAAAGATTTGAGAGCAGTTCACACCAAAGTGAATGGTATATAATACATTTGGATTTTCTAAATGCTGTCAAAATCATACCACGTAAGAATAAGCAGTGCTTTTTTTGTAAAAGAAAAAGGTGCCGGAACTCACACATGTCATACAACCTGCCTTGCCTACCCTACAAGATTCCGTCCAAAAAAGGTGCCAGAACTCCGTTCTGAGCGTTCTATGACAAAAAAGCCCTGAGAATAAGTATTAAGTATTCATATTTATCTTTTTGAGTGATTAGCTTGTTTGCATGGGAAGTATAAAGGAAGAGTGGGGTTTACAGTGCACGATGTGTAATTATAAAGGAGAGTCAAGAATATTAAGTTCTAGGCAAAGATCCATTTTAAAGTTTAGAATGGCTTCATTTGGCCTGTTCTATAGAGATATGATATGAAAATTACAAATTTCTTGGGCCACATAAATATCAAGTTCTCATCAGAAGTCATTTTAAGGGAACTAAGGGACTTCATCTGACCTATTTCAAAGCCAGACTGTATAAAGGAAAAGGAATGCAGAAGGGCAGGAGAGAAAAATATGGAATATATTGTTCAAAACTTTCTGCCAATAATTATATTGCCAGAGAAAATAGTGAAGAGTCCATGAGGATGTTTGCTAAAATCTCTTTTTGATTTCTCCAGTGATATACATTAACAATATCAAATCAAGAGCTTAATTTAAAATCACAGTATATGCAAATGATGCTGTACTTTCTATTATTCACCCAGAGTTTTAGAACCTATAGTGAATTATACCACTGTATATATTCCATTGTCAGAAAAATAGATAAAGTAAAACCTAAATGACAACATGGATCTGTATGTATGAATGTTTGTCTGTCTCTGTGTGTGTGTCTGTGTTTGTGTCTCTCTGTGTGTCTGTGTACATATTTACTATGGCAAGTATTTCATGATGGAAAAACAAATTGAAACTGTCCTGCTTAAGAACAATATCAGTAGTAACATGATATCTCTCCAAGGCATTACATTTTTTTCTAAATAACTTAAATGAGAATTGAAGAAAAGACAGAGACAAACAACTAACTTTATTTGGTCTAATAAAATACCAAAAGTGAAGTTCAAAATTCAGCAAGATTTGAAAGAATGAAATAGACTGGTAGCATCAAAGTTTAAGTTGTATTACCAGACAAGATCAGTTATATCATTTTGATAAAATATTTGATTATACAATTTTACAGCTGGACCATCTCAACAGAAGGAGTAGGATTGCCAAAGAGTTGCACAGGTACTTTTGGTTTGACAAAAAGAGAAAAATGCAATCTGTTAGACAGAGGTCTTCAAACTTGGCCCTTTTATGACTTGTGGACTTCAACTGAAGATCCCTGCTATAAGAGATCATTCGTTAATAACTAGTAATAACTAGTTTCTTAAAAGAGTGGGACAGAGAAAATTAGAATTTGAACTATATCTGTTATAGCTCTTAATTATTGCATGATAACCTAGTTTAAATGTCGAAATTAGCAGAAAATTTTAAATTTCATATCCACAGAATATATTAAAATTTTAATATATTCCAAGATACAGATTTATATACATTTTTAAATTGTTAATGTTTGTGGAAAATATTTTAAAAGCTATTTTCTGTTTCTTTTCTAATTTTTGTTTTGTCCTTTTATTGTCATTGTAAAATTATAAATTTATTTTATTTATTTATTTTATTAGATTTATATATCGCCCTTTCCCGGAGGACTCAGGGCGGTTTACAGGGCATTTTAAAATCATAACAATACAAAATACAAGTTAAAAGACAAATAAAAGATTAAATTATCCCTGAAAATAAAACCTCAGGAGCATATATTTACATTAAAATGGAGCACTTGCATAGAATATAAAAATGTATTTAAGCTATCATTGGCTGCAGAACTGAAATAGAAACTTCTTCCTCCCTTAAAATTCAATCATAATCATTCTTTAACAGCAATTAGAATTATATTTCTCATAAATATCATAAACAACTTTAAGAGCAAATATATAATCAACAGGAACTGAAACCAATCAAAGCAGAAAATGTAATGGAAGCCTGCATTTGGTTTAAAGCGACATATGGTTTGTTGTTGTTGTTAGTTGCGAAGTCGTGTCTGACCCATCGTGACCCCATGGACAACATTCCTCCAGGCCTTCCTGTCCTCTACCAACTTCTGGAGTCCATTTAGGCTCACGCCTACTGCTTCAGTGACTCCATCCAGCCACCGCATTCTCTGTCGTCCCTTTCTTCTGTTGCCCTCAACCTTTCCCAGCATTAGGCTCTTCTCCAGGGAGTCCTTCCTTCTCATTAGGTGGCCAAAGTATTTGAGTTTTAGCTTCAGGATCTGGCCTTCTAAAGAGCAGTCAGGGTTGATCTCCTCTAGGACTGACCGGTTTGATCGCCTTGCAGTCCAAGGGACTCGCAGGAGTCTTCTCCAGCACCATAGTTCAAAGGCTTCAATTCTTTGGCGCTCAGCCTTTCTTATGGTCCAGCTTTCACTGTCATACATTGCAACTGGAAAAACCATAGCCGTGACTATATGCACTTTTGT
This sequence comes from Vipera ursinii, assembly GCF_947247035.1. Classification (NCBI taxonomy): domain Eukaryota; kingdom Metazoa; phylum Chordata; class Lepidosauria; order Squamata; family Viperidae; genus Vipera; species Vipera ursinii. The sequence continues at coordinate 45,773,727 of NC_139514.1, read as the reverse complement.
TGGCAGGGTGATGTCTCTGTTTTTTTTAGTGTGCTGTCTAGATTTGTCATGGCTTTACTCCCCAGAAGCAAGTGTCTTTCAATTTCTTGGCTGCAGTCCCCATCTGCGGTGATCTTGGAGCCCAGGAAAATAAAATCTGTCACTACCTCCATTTCTTTCCCATCTATTTGCCAGGACCGCTTCATGGATTACTGCCTTGTCGTGGCGAAGGGGCTTGCGTAATTCAACGAAGCTATGAGCTATGCCGTGCAGGGCCACCCAAGACAGACAGGTCATAGCAGAGAATTCTGACAAAATGTGACCCACTGGAGAAGAAAATGGCAACCCACTCTAGTATCTTTGCCATGAAAACCCTATGGACAGTACCAAAAGGCAAAACGATATGACGCTGTATGAAAAGCTAGGGCCAACTGGTACAGTTTCTTTATACCTGTACATTAAACTGAAAAGGCACTGAAGAAATCATAACCCCATTTTCACAAATATTATAGCAACAAACATCCATTTAGTAATTCAGCACTCTAGTTATACATAAGTACACCTTCACGCTACTGGCTGCAGTCAAATTCTAGAGTGTTCAGAGAAGCCACTACATTCACAACAAATCCATAAGACTACTCACTAACATGACTTTCATCCAAATTTATAATATTCACCTTGGGTTAATAGTTAATATTAGTCCATATATCAAGTCATTGCAGTGCTCAACACAATCTATAATATGTAAACATGAATTAGAATTCAGGGTGCACTGCCCTTTCTTTTAATATATTGGAGGCAATAATAGCAGAAAATGAGATGTATGCCATCACATATCATAAAATGATAGTACAGCACAGAGGTGAATAATTGGTGCAAAAAAAAAGAATTCAAAGAAAGCTGAGAAAGTATCCACATCCATCTTAAGTAAAAGGTAAAGCTACATCTTAAATAAATAGAATTCATTAGATCTAAACCCACTGAGAATTGTGCTTTTTTCCTGATTTTATGGTAAGGTACCTAGTAGACCCTTACCAAAAATTTCTTATACTCAAACACTCAAAAGAAATAGGTGCTATGCTGATCTTCTACTGATAAAATAGAAAACTGAGATTAGCAACAGTATGATATTAATGACTTTACTAAGTTTACAGAGCAATCACACAAATACAGTATACTCAGACTCACTACCTATCTCAAAAGGCTACCTTACCATGTAGACTGCAGATAAAGCATCAGTGCTGATTTCATACATGTTTAAAAATCACAATAGTGGTTGAAAGCAGAATTTGGAGAAAATTGGAACTATGTGGTTCTAGCTGATTGGAGTTCTTAGGGTTTTTAACGTTTTCAAGTCAACAAGCTCCCAAAAAGATGAGGATGGTTTGCAAATATAGTAATTTGTTAAGTAATTAATCTAAAAATCATACCTTTTTTTGATAGTCTGATTTTAGGTGTATTTTGTTTAGCGATAAAAGATGGGTCAGTGGCATCTGCATGTCGTAAAGAGATGGACAATTATTTTATTTAAGAGCGAATGAAGGCTCTTCCCAGGATAATGTTGCGGGATCCAATCTGGATTGGTCACCAGAACACAGGTTTAGTCTTCGGAGATTTCAGACTTGTGCTCAAGACCATCTTCAGAGAACTTCTCTGAAGTGTGTGTGCTCTGGGCTATTCTGTGTGTGGTATTTATATGGTGCCTGTTGTGTGTGGCTTTTTAGAAGTTGATTGGAGTGTAGATAAGAGTAATGAATGCCAAATTTACAAAAGGGGACAATGCTGGAGAAAAAAACACAGAGGGTAGAGAAAACTAGCAACTCGGGAAGTGCTCATAGAAGTGATACGTAGTACATTGCTCAGAGGTGGTATTCAACATTAAGCATGCATACAAGCATACAGATCTTAGTTTTATAACTTTTTACTCCATCAGTGAATGAGAACATACTGAAGGATACACTAATTTAATCAGAAAGTTTATATAAACTGTTTATCAGATCCACTGGTAGAGGGGAAAAAAATGATGGATAAATCAGTAGAAATCTGAGAAGAGGATTTAAGAGATGAAGATTTAGGAATCTATCAGAATCATTCAGACTGAGGTTCTTTATGGTTTGAGAGAACTAGCCAGCCATAGCCATTATTAGCATAATGAATGGGGGACTTGACCAATCAGAAATGCCAGCATGCCTTGAAATTTGGCCATTCAGGAATGAGAAGGTAAGACAACCAGGGCCTGAAAAAATATATAAGATCAACAGCACAGACAAGTAAATCTTTAGAGAAATTTTGCCTCTTGGTTCTAAACTATTCTTGTCACTGCATTTACTCAATTCTACAATCCTCTATTTTCTCTTGCATAAGCCATCTAATTAGATGAATCAAGTATTAACTGGTAAAGATCCTCTGTTTGCTTTTCAATTGCGTCCGCAGATAATCGCCCGGCCGCCCTGTTTAGGGTGACTCGCTCACTTCTTAATCAGGAGGTGAGGGAGGATCCCTTGCAGGGTCGTGCCGAGGAATTTAGTCAACATCTGTCGGATAAAATCGCTCGGATTCGGACCGCTTTGGACTCCAGCTGGGCAGAGTCAGGCGATCAGGACACGGACGGTCTTGTCAATGTTATCTGGGAAGAGTTTGATTCTGTGACCCCTGATGAAGTGGACAGGATTATGGGGAGGCTGAGCTCCTCCACATGTTTGTTGGACCCGTGCCCTTCCTGGCTGATTTATGCAGCTAGGGAGAGGACACGAGGCTGGCTCCAGGCGGTTATATCTGCTTCTTTGAGTGAGGGTTATTTCCCCACCGTCTTGAAGGAGGCGGTGGTGAGACCTCTCCTCAAGAAGCCTGCCTTGGACCCAGCTGTATTGAACAACTTTCGTCCGGTCTCCAACCTTCGCTTTCTTGCGAAGGTTGTTGAGAGTGTGGTGGCGCATCAGCTCCCTCTGGTCCTGGATGAAGCGGATTATCTGGACCCCTACCAATCGGGTTTCAGGCCCGGGTACAGCACGGAGACGGCATTGGTCGCTTTGGTGAATGATCTCTGGAGGGCTCGGGACAGGGGATATTCCTCTGTCCTAGTCCTATTAGACCTCTCGGCGGCTTTCGATACCATCGACCATGGTATCTTGCTGCGGCGTCTCAGGGGATTGGGAGTGGGAGGCACGGTTCTTCGGTGGTTCTCCTCCTATCTCCTGGGACGTTCGCAGTCGGTGTTGGCAGGGGGGCAGAGATCGACCCCGAGGTCTCTCGTTTGTGGAGTTCCTCAGGGGTCGGTTCTCTCGCCTCTCCTGTTCAACATCTACATGAAACCGCTGGGTGAGATCATTCGTGGTTTTGGAGTTGGGTATCATCAATATGCTGATGATACCCAACTTTTCTTTTCGACCCCAAACCACCCCAGTGATGCCCTCGCTGTGATGTCCCGTTGCCTGGAGGCGGTTCGGGTCTGGATGGGGAGGAACAGACTTCAGCTCAACCCTGACAAGACTGAGTGGCTGTGCATTCCGGCATCCCGGGACATTCAAAATGTTCCATCTCTTTCTATGGGGGGGTGAGCTTTTACCCCCCGTGGATAGGGCTCGCAACTTGGGAGTCCTCCTAGATTCACGGCTTACCCTAGAAGATCATGTAGTGGCCGTGACTAGGGGGGCTTTTGCCCAGGTTCGCCTGGTGCGCCAGTTGCGGCCCTATCTGGACCGGGATGCCCTGTGCACGGTCACTCATGCGCTCGTGACCTCTCGCCTTGACTACTGTAATGCTCTCTACATGGGGCTTCCCTTGAAGACCACTCGGAGGCTCCAACTGGTACAGAATGCGGCCGCGAGAGTTGTCTTGGGAGTTTCCCGGTACTCCCATGTTACACCTTTGCTCCGCGAGCTGCATTGGTTACCAGTTGTCTTCCGGGTGAGGTTCAAGGTCTTAGTTATGATCTTTAAGTCCCTACATGGCATAGGTCCGGGGTACCTCGGGGACCACCTGCTGCCGGCTTCAACTCCCCTCCGCCCTGTGCGTTCCCACAGAGAGGGCCTCCTCAGGGTGCCTCCGGTCAGGGAATGCCGACTGGCGGCCCCCAGGGGGAGAGCCTTCTCTGTGGGTGCCCCGGCTTTGTGGAACCAACTGCCGGTGGAGCTCCGGACGGCATCGGACCTCCGAACTTTCCGTCGTGGTCTGAAGACCCATTTGTTTGAATTGGCCGGTCTGGCCTGATGGGGGAGTTGGGTTTTAAATTGTCATTTTAGATTGTATTATTGTTTTTTAATTGGGCACTGATTTAATCTTTGTTTTAACTTTTGTATAGTATTGTATTTTTATTTATATGCCCTGTGAACCGCCCTGAGTCCCCAGGGAGAAGGGCGGTATATAAATTAAATAAAACAAACAAACAAACAAAAACAATTGTAACATCCATTTATATCAGACTTTATCCAATTGATAAAGATAGTTATCTGTAATATTTTTGCTTGCTTGTTTATTTGGTTTATTAAATAAATACCTGAGATAGCTATTTCAGATTGCTATGGATTATCTCTCAGATTATCCAACAAGACAAAAGACTAAGGAATGCCACTGAAAATTCAAGGCAGCTGCTAGAAGAAGCTTTAGGAAACAGTTAAAATATATCATTATATAATGATAAAATATATCATTACTAGAGCACATTGTTGTAAGCTTCTTAAAAGAATCAAAACCCAAGTTCTGTGGATATGTACTCTACAAATGCTCCTCAATTAAGAATAAGGATATTCTGGGAAAGATGTGTTTCCCATTCTCGAATGTAATTCATTTCTACACATAAGACATTAGTGGTTAGTATTGCCCATCCTTGGCTTACATGCTGAATACAATATTCAAGAATTAATTAATTGATGAGCAACTAATCATGGCAGACCTTGGCCAGTCAATTATGCTTCTGAGGAGTGGTCTATGCTCCAAAGAAAGATAGATTCCCTTCAACACATTTGCCAATAATTATTTTTCTACAATTATTTAATTGTGGATGTTAAATACAAAATGAATTCTGAAGAGAAGCTGCATAAAAGTGGTAAGAGCAACTTCTCAAGGAATCAGTTGCTGTTAATTGTTGATTTTCAGCCTTTCAGCCTATAGAGAAGGAAACATGGCAGCGTTTCTTCTCTTCCCATTACTACAAAAAGGACCAGTAAGGAGTCTACTAGGTGGTATCATTTTAGCAGGGCAAATAACCAAGATCAGACAGCATCAAGGACTCCACAGCTCAACACTGAGTTACATGTATCCTCTTCTATTGGAAGACTGATATATACATACAAATCTATACCTAGAGGAAGGGGTATTATCTTGTTGCGTTGGTCCATTCTGGGATGATAAAGGTGATAAACTGCCTCTATAAAAAGGGTTCCTGTTTCTTTGATACCTGCTTACATTGATAGCAGTGACATTCCCACTGTACTCACTCATTTAGGCCCACTAGCACTGGATTTTATATATCATCCTGACTCCAGAGCCAACAAGATGGAGAGCCTATTGTACAACAAGAGAGAGAGCCTGAATTAGCTGATGTATCTTCACTGGAGTAGTAAGGTCAAAAGCTGCAATGGCACTCGAAGAAATCCTGAACCATGACTCTTACAAAGGCACATCCTTCAATGGGAAAAGCCAGCTAAGTTTCTTTGCCTCCCCCACCACCACTACCTTTCTCCAGTTTAGAAAGTTGCAAACTTCAGAATTATTTAGATAACCAGCTGAGAATATTGGGAAATTATTTCTCAAATATTATGCAGAATTCTCAATATAGCACAGAAATAGGAGGCAGAAGATTAAGTAAATACGCAATTGTATCTTAACAAAAAATCAGGAGTAGAATTCAATCACGTTCTTACTTTATTTAATACCAATATCCTAAAATGTTTATGACCCATTCAATGAACAAGGACATTGATAATTCATAGAAAGACTCATTTGCACTAATACTTATTCTTCCATTGATTATCCCAAACCTTTGGTTTGGCATACAGTATAAGCTGAGAAAACATTATTCACAGAGTTATTAAAATGCAAAAGTTCCATTAAAATAAGTACGTGTATAATATATCTTGCATTCAGCAAAATGTTAACTAATTTTATTTATGAAATTTAGAAACTGCTGTCCCTGTCACAGACATTATTGCTTTAAGTAGTTACAGAATAGTGCTAGGTGCACACTCTAAAGTACCATTTTGCTTCTCACTGCTAAGCATTGGAAACTCTAGAAAAGAGGCCTTTGTTTTATCAGATTTTGTTCATTTTTAATTTCTAGCTCAGTTAATTACTTTAAATGCTTTCTTGCAGAAAGGCAATATATAAATTATACAAATAAATTTTATTGAATACTTGAGACATAGAGGATAGTACTGGAGTACTGCAAAATAAAGAATTGTCACACAAACTTTTAAGTGGTACATCGGTATTTTAAGATACATTATCTGAATGTTTTAAATGGGTATGGAATTTATGAAACTGTTCGTATTTATGAAAATATATTCTGGAAAAATGTTTTCAGAAACTTCATACCAAATCAGGCTAACATTATAGAAGAAACACAATAGTGATATAACAAACATTTGTATATGATACAGATTAATGATTTAATTCCAGTATTAAATCTAGGAGTGAAAAAGTATTTACCAAAAACAAGTAATTTATTCCTGATTTCTTTTTGCTCATTTTCCAAAATAAAAAAAAGGAATGAGAAGTATTGTAAATATTTTTCTTGCTGATATTGTTTTCTAACAATCTGCATTATTTCACAGTGAATAATAAAATTTCTGAAATATGGTCACTCTTAATTAACAAAAATATCTGGTAATTTATTAGTTTGCTAATTACTACAGTAGAAAATAAACTGTTAAAAACTTTTAGATTACAACTCAGATTACATTATTTAATCCCAACTCTGAAAGTTTGGTAGATAAACCACAAATATTGAAAAATAAAAAAGGAAAATACTAAAAACGATGATTAAACATACATTCTAGTAGTTGAATATCACTTATGTCCTAATATGGACCAATTTGGTCATATTAGGACATGTGATTCAACTACTAGAACATCTATTTTTTTAGTATTTTTTATCTTTCAGTATTAATTTGGCCATATTTGGGGTTTAAATTGATTTTGATAATGTGACTTATCTCTTTGATAAAATTCTACTTTGCAAATTGATGGTAAATCATTCTATTGAAAAGTTTAGCTAGATGCTGGGATAATGACTTTAAATCAATTATGATAAAATAGCTTTTTATAGGATTTTTATCTTTACTTCAAATTGGTCTTCCTAACTTCCTAACAGAGTGAGCGCCTGTTACTCGTCCCAGCTTCTGCCAACCTAGCAGTTCGAAAGTACATAAAAATGCAAGTAGAAAAATAGGGACCACTACGGTGGGAAGGTAACAGCGTTCCGTGCACCTTTGGCGTCTAGTCAGGCCGGCCACATGACCACGGAGACGTCCTCGGACAAGCACTGGCTCTTTGGCTTTGAAACGGAGATGAGCACCGGCCCCTAGAGTTGGAGACGACTAGCACGCATGTGCGGGGGAACCTTTACCTTTACCTTTACCTTTAACTTGCAATAGTGGAGGTTTCTTAAATTTAAACATGTTCTACTGGATCAGAAAGGCACCTGAGTTGCTTTCTTGCCTGTTGGAATCCATTGCAGAAATAAAACCTGCAACATATCTCTATCACAAACTGAATATATTTAAGGTGGACATTTCTGAGATACTTCAAATATGGTCTAAATAGCTGGATTTTCCAATAAAGTCCCATTGTTGGTTTCAGGATGGTTATTTCTTGTTTTATTATTAGTATATATTATTTGCTTTAATGTTGTGAGTTGACTAGAGTCATGAACTAGAATATTGAAATGGATGGCTATAAAAAGTTAAATTGGATAGAATTCTTATTTTGGATATCCTATACTTAGCAACAGAGCAGTCCTTGAAAGAATTTACATTGGAGTTTTAGACAGAGACGGTGATGCACGGAGGCTGGAGTGGTGTTTACCCTGGGTAATGGATGGTGCAGGCCAGACAGTAATCATTGTACGGCAATTTAGGGGTGACCAGGAAGCTATCCAGACAGACAGCAATAAGTGTGAAGTCAAATTATTGCTGCCAGCATGCTGATTAGCTATTTGACACTTGGTATAGTGCAGGGGTAGGGAACCTTGGCTCTTTTATGACTTGTGGACTTCAACTCCCAGAATGACGGAGTCAGTATAGAAGGCTCAGGAATTCTGGGTATTGAAGTACACAAGTCATAAAAGAGCCCAGGTTTCCTACCCCTGGTATAGTGGTACAGCAGTGATGGAGAAAGCAGTGTTTACAATGAACCATTCTGTGTGTCAATTAAGCTAAGTACAGCACTGGGTAAAGTACCATGACAATGTGTAACTTGCAGCTTTGGGTACCATAAAAATTTGGTTTAGCCTCTTTTCTTTTTTTCCAGTCCTGCAAATAGCAAATACTTAAAAGACTGGACTCTACCTTTTCTGTCCTTTAATTATCTCTTTAACAGAGTCTGCAGCTAAAGCAGTTTAGTTCAGATGGTGGTGCTACTAAACTTAACTTAATTTCTTATACTAGGATTTTCAGTTTCAGTATGTGGTGATTTGAAGCTTCTTAGTGCCTCGTGTCCTTTAGATGATTTGGTCTTCAGCTCCCATCAACCCAAACAAGATGTTCCACTGAGAAAGGATTGTATCACCAGCCATCATATTTCCTTAATCAGTCTATTCCCCCCACCCCTCATTAGGCTAAGGTAAAAAATCATTACAGGCATCTGGAAATGATGTGTGTGTTTTGCTTTCAAATTTGACTAATTCAGGGGAGGCAATAGTGAATATATGTGGGAGAGATCACTCCTCCCATTTTGTTTTAGCTTCCTCCTCCTGCAGGAATGGAATAATGACACAGAAAAGTACATTCAAAAGAATGAGTTAAACAGATATATAATATTATAGTATTTCCTGATATATATTTCATTGTTTTTTCTCCAGAAGGTCAGTCTAGTATACTTAGTGTTCCCTTTTCCAATTTACTTCCTCCACCCTAATTCTATAAAATTAATAGGTTTTATAAGTTAAATTGCAATACCATAACTGCACTGAAATCATGAGTTTCCATGATTGACAATTGATTTGAATTAACCTGACTCTCCCTGATCTTAATCACACCATCATTTTATCCTTCCTTTTTATTCTACCAGTTTTGCACTTTGGAGTAAATCCTTTTGAACTCACTTGAATTTACTTTTAAGTCAACCACTGTAAATGCTTGGATTGTGGACCTTATTTGAAGGACAGATTTAGTATGCATTTATTTCATTACAGCTTCATTGGATAGCATTAAACGTATTTTTCTTGCACTATAGTCTGCCACCAATACGCCACCTTTAAGCTTTCTTCTGAAATGGCTGTATTTCTTCTAGCAAATGAGCATTCATAACTCACATAGTTTTCCAGATCCTCTGAATAGGAGAGATGCAAAACATGCAGCTTTGACATATACAACCATAGAGAGACATTCCAGTCAACAACACCGCTATTTTCTTCAGCGTCCTCTTCCCCCACCCTTCCTTGCAGACATCGCACAGTTCGACTAAGAAACCTGACAGCTGTGTCATTGGACTTTAGAAAGCAGCTGATAAAACCTGACAAGGACAAGAAGTATATAATGGTCTAGCTGTGTTTAAAGGCTCAGATGATTTTTATGTAGCTATAATGGGAAAAGTTGCAGATTTCCCAAGGAGTTTCATAATTGCATTTATCCTGCTATACTATTCTACCCTCTACTGGCTAATTTGTAGGTTTGCAGAAAGACACCCTTAAGGGAGAAACAAAACCTTCAAAGGCCCATATTATGAAAATGTGTTAAATTATAGATCTATTTTATCAAAAATCATTAAGTAAAATAGCTACAAAAGACATAAATATGTTTGCAAACATGTTTTTATTTGGGAAAAAATGGTTTCCTTTCATTTATAGAGATTGGGGGAAAATATTTGCATTGTGCTTTTCTAGTGAGTTAGCTAGGTAGAAGCAACTGAAATACAAAATAGCAATTAAAAACACACGGGCACGAATTAGCTAATGACTAAAAGCTAGACAAAATAAATGCCATAATTAAGACAATTTATTGTATTTTCAAAACACAATAAATTGTATTAGGACTATCCTGTCCATGTTTTCAGTCATGTGAGCTCTGGGATGTAAAGGTTATATATTTACACAAAGTTATTTGTGCAGCCTTCTCTGAAACCTCTACTAAAAGGTTTGCGAGAAAAGGCACCACATTTTTATATATGTGCTTACATCAAGCCATAATCAAAACATTGTCTCCCAAGGCCCTTTTTTTCCTGTTGCAAGGAGGTTTTATTTGCAAATAAGATCATAGCCCTTTTGAGGCCACTTAAGTGAGAAAAGTCTTGCAGTTCTGATTAAATATATACAGTATGTTTAAACTTCTACATATATTTTATTTAAAGTAGATATATCCAGCCATAGAACCATGACATCCTTTTATTGTAATCATCAGGAATCATCTCACATTTCTAAGGGTGTTGAGAAAGTCTGCTCCCAGATTTTACAAGCTCACCATGTAGAAACACTATTGATCAACACTATTGATTACTGGGAATCAGTATTTATCAACTTTATATAGCCACCCATTTTATGGAAAGTGACTCTGAGCAGCGTACAATTCAGTAAAAAAGTAAATAAAAAAATTAGCTTAAATTATTATATAAGAATAATCAACAAAAAATAGAAATTCTAAACGCAGAGCTAAAATAGGAAAAGAGAATAATAGTCTAAGGAATATTATTATAGTTATTATAGTTAATAATAAAGCCACCTAATGAGTTCATCTGTTCCCAGGATATTCAGGTATAATCAGGTCTCGAGGGATAGCAATATTGCTTAATTGATGATGATAATTGTTATGTAATTTAGATTATTCAGTTGAGGCACCACCTGATCCCAAAGTGACAAATAATATAGTAAAATGGAAAATAAGAACTGATGGCAAGTCTAGCTAAAACAGCCACGCCTCCAAAGGAATCCAGCAGTGGGCCCTTTTCTCCAATCCAAGAACAGTAAGAACAGTGAGATTGTTGGGTACTGGGTTCGTGGCTTCAATGACGAGACGAGGCGAGTGAGTTCAGCAAAGATCATTGTTTATTTGCTTACAGGAAATGAACTGAGAAACAGGGCTGTGAATGCAGCAATTTATACCCTGACCTCTAGGTGGCAGCCAATAGGTTTAAAGCAGCCTATTGCTGCTCTAGAGGCAGCCAATGGCGGTGCTGGAGACGGGTTGTCTGAGAGCTGGGATCCGTTAGCCAGCTTCCCTGCTTAAGCAACCTACCAGCAATTAACCCACGTGATGTTCCCTTAACAAGACAAAGCCCAATACATTACACCCCTCCCCCCTAGAATGTACAAACATTATAACAACAAAAGGAGAATGATTACAAGTTTACAGAGGTACAACAGTAATGTGCAATATACACGTTTTTACATACTGGCTAATACAGAGGGTCTCCTAGCTAGCAGCACAATAATGATACAGACAACATCACAGCTCAGTTATTTCAGAACAAAATCTTGTAAATATGCAGGAGGCTTGTGAACCTTCGTGGAATGCCTGGGAGACCCAGGAACTTCCTGGCCTACCAGCTTGCCCGCCGGGCTGGGTAGACTAGTGTCCATAGGTTCAAACGAGTCTGGTTGACTCAGAATTCTCTGGCTGGCCCTTCCAGGTCGGCCCACTCCAGAGTCCAATTGCTCCGCAGAGTTAGTGCAGCGGCTGTAATGTTCTGGTTGGCTTTCTCCATCAGGGGCCCCACGTTGCACTCCTGGGCTTTCCTCCCCTATGGCCACCTCCCCGTTGCTCTGACTGCTTGGAACCTCAGAGCCTATGAATTGATCGGCCTGACTGCCAGTTTGCGGTCTGTGGATGGGACCTGGGATAAAGTCCTCACTTTGTGGCCATTCTGGAGAACGCTTTCTAAACTGATTGATATGGTGACGGACGACTCGTATGAGAGAGGGCCCGATGTTTTGGTGATTTTCCCTGGTACCCACAAGTTCCCATGCCCATAGTTCCTGGCCCACACCCCGTTGCCCACTTGCAACCCCCTCAGGAGACACATCGCATGCTAGGCATACTGGCAATGATTCCTTGAAATGAGTGATCGTGGAACTGACCGATAGAAAAGCCTTCAATTCCTGAAAAGTTTTTTCGTGAACACTAGTCCACTTCCATGCAGCATTTTTGTCCAAGAGCTGGTGTAACGGCTCTGCCACTGCGGCCTTGTTAGGAAGGAATGTGTGGTAAACATTTAGGAGGCCTAGGAATGCCTGAAGCTCTCCCTTCATTTGGGGGCTGGGTGCCATCTGAATGGCTTTTACTTTAGACTCGGCAAGGTGGATGCCATCAGCATCTATACAGAAACCCAAGAACTCAGTTGAAGGGACTCCAATACTGCACTTATTCTTTTTAAGCTTGAGGCCTGCTTCACACAGCCTTTGAAGGACGGCTCTGAGCCTTCTTGCTAGCACCTCAGTGGATTCACCGGCGATGAGTATGTAATCAAAATAGGAGCAAACCCCCGGAATGCCCTTGAGCATCCGTTCCATAAGGCCCTGAAAAATGCTGGGGGCTACACTGACCCCAAATTGCAGGCACTTTACTTTAAATGCCCCCCTGTGGGCTACAATTGTCTGTGCTGCGACTGTGGCCTCATCAACAGGAAGCTTTTGGTAGGCCTGAGCCAAATCTAATTTTGCAAAAATTGTGCCACCTTGCAAGGATGCCAAGATGTGGCTTATTACTGGCACCGGGTATGCATGCTGTTTGAGTGCATGGTTAATTGTGCATTTGTAATCGGCACATGTTCTGACCTCTCCATTGGCTTTTAGTGGCGTTACAATCGGGGTCTCCCATTCACCCCCATCTACTGGCTGCAGTATGCCCTGTTCAACAAGTTTATCTAACTCAGCGTCTATCTTGTGTTTAAGAGCAAATGGCACCCTACACGTTTTAATCCTGACTGGCACTACAGTAGGATCTAGTTTAAATGTTATTGGCGGGCCCGTGTATGTCCCTAGAGCTGAATCAAACACATCTGTGAATTCCTCGCATACTGTCACTAGACTCACGACTTGTGTCCGGTCAATTCCAGTTACTTGGATGCCTAGTGCATCAAACCAATCAAGCCTGATCAGGCTCATTCACTGACCCCACTACTATGACAACATCCAGGTGCCCAGAGAACCCCTTAAATTTAATGGCTCTCTTACTGTGATTACAGATGAAATTAAATGTCTCAACTGAAATAATAGATATGGTGGAGCCCGTATCCAGCTCCATCTTGCAGGGGACCCCTTGCAGCTCCACCTGAAGTCTAAACTTTGGCTTAATGGGGTGGCGAGCTCCTGTACAACAAATGCTTCTGTGGTTGGAGCAAAACCCCATGCTATACTGTCCTGGGGCCCCGGTACCTCTCCTGCTCGGAATGTCTGACTGGTGATTCGATGGCTGGTCCCTCTGGCAACCTCTGCAGACGGATGCAATGAGGCCAGTCTTTCCGCAGGCAGCACATGGTTGTCCGGAACCTACAGTCCAAATGTTGGTGGCGGCCGCCACACCCTGGGCACCTAAGAAAGGGATCTGCCTTGTAAGTCGCCCCTTGTTGTCTGTTGCTGTGACGCTGTTGGTCATTGTGCCTATGTAGCTTGTTGACTTCTGTGTTGTCTTCGGGGTCTTCTGTGTGTTTGCCGTCCTCGTAGTGGATGGCTTGTGTGTGTTTTGGCGGGCTGCATGGCTCGTATGGCCCCACCGGCAGCTTCGTCCACTATGATTTCTTTCAGCATGTCTGGGAATGACATAGTCTCTTTAGCGAAGAGTTTTTGCTGTAACTCTCAGTTCCAGAGACCGCAGACAATCCAGTCTTGTAGCCTCTCCTCGACATCGGAGAACTGACACAGGTGTGCGGCCTGCCTGAAGGCCGCAATGAATTCAGATGCTGTTTCACCTGGTTGCTGAACTCTCTGTTCAAATGCATGGCGCCAAGTGACTACCAACAGCTTGGGCTGAAAGTGGTCTCCGAGCTTCTTCTTCAAGTCTGTGAACGTTATGGACTCCAATGGCGTTGGCGCGAACAAGTTCTCCGCAATGTCATACGTGGCTGGGCCGCACTCATGATTGAAAACATTTTAACCAACTGCATCACTGTCTGCTTTGGTGGCAGCAGTGCCTCATATAGAAAGTCCATACAGAGAATGGTAAGGACAGCCGAGAAGTTCATAGGAAGCTCGCTTCCTGGTATTCAGGATGCTGCTTATAAGCGCTATGTGCTTAGAGCTCAAAGCATTGTTAGAGACCCCACATACCCACTTTATGATCTGCCTCTGTTGTTCCCCTCTGGGAGGAGGTTTTGAAGTATTTCTAGCAGGACTACCTGATTCTGTAATAGCTTTGTTCCCTATGCCATCCATCTTGTAAACTCACAAGATTTGTTTTTCTTGCCATGCACATGTATACATAACCTGAACTAGACTGTTGTTTCTCTGTGTCATATAATATATGTGGGTATATGCATAATTCTGTATTTATTTATTTATGTCATATTTATGTAGTGTATATCAGAGGTGGTGACCCTTTGAGAGCTGTATGCAACGAAATGTCATTTTAATGCATGCTGATTAGTGTACATTCAAAGTGACAATAAAGTTATTATTCTATTCTAATACAGAAACTTCTGTACTCAACTTGTACTTTATTACTAAACTAAGTATTTTTTCTTATTGCAGAACCTAAGAGATATTAGGTTTAAAGCTAGTTTCTGCATGTAAGGCTATAGTCTTTATTTCTATAGGGTTTTTTCCCCCAACTGATATAGAAACTTTACCAAATATTCTTGCCTTCTGATTTGTTTATGTATTTATCAGTGCCATTTTTCAAGCAGTGTAACTAGATAGGGTTGGAAGAGCATGAATTTCCATTCAGCATTCTTGTAGTACATTCATCCCCTTTATGACATATGTACTTCTATCTTATCCTGGATAGCAGGCTTTGCAAGTGAAAAGTTTGATGCAACTGGGAGCTTGATAGCTTATAGAATAACTAATATTTCACACCAAAGCTCGCAGAAAAACTATTGCAAAATGAATAGTGACAGAGACAAATGATAGATGCTGTAATATTATATCACAGTTCTGATGATCTTAAACCTCTAGAGCATTATTTCATGTTTACAGTACAGTATTATTGCAATCCCTCAGAAGAATTAGAGCCGTTCTAACTAATCTCTCCCTACTGGTTACATGATATGGAAGCTATGAAGCTCAGTTACAAAAAAAAAATACTTAATATGAATGATAGCACACAGCTTTCCCCCCCTCAACTATATTTGTAAATCTTGGAATGATAAATGGAATATAAATTATAAGTGAGCAACAAGGTCATAGCAACTAAAAGCAGAGAGTTCAAAGAAAAGTCACAATTTCACAGAGTTCATGAAAAGGCCACCGACTGAAGTTGTTCAGTGCTATTTGATAAGAACTAAGGAAGGTGAGAATTAAAAAAAATAAGATTCAGGGAACTGAAGACTCATGGCCACTAGCCAGTGGTCTGCTAGTAAATATTAAGAACTGTTTCTGCTAGTTCCATTGCCACCACCCTGTTGCTAGCTGCAGAACAACTGACTGATGCTCTAGGGCTAGGCAATCACTGTTTTAGTTCTGCTTTCAACCAACCCACTTTGCTAAAAAAATTAACCATCACAAGCCAATACAATTCATATAATGTACAGAAAGGAAAGGAATAAAAACAGTCCAGATGGCTACTTTAGAATAAATATTGTTCCTGACTTCTTGATCAAATCTACACTTTGGCTAGGAACCATTTCAGAGCATCGTATTCACATGAAAACAAAATAATAATAATAATAATAATAATTCACACATATCAACTTCAAATGTAGCAATCACATTGTTCTCTGTTCTATTCCTTTCCTCTGGAATAGCATCCTCCACATCCCTGTCCCTAAGACAGGGATAGTGGTCTCTCTCCTAGTGTTCCAAAAAGCTATTGAGGTCTTAATGTGTTTGTGGGGCCTCTGGTTTGGTTTAATTTGTTAATATTTGATTGTGGGGTTGTAGATTTTCATTTTTTTCCCTGTTTTGTATTCGTATGTGGGAGTCACGTAGAATCTGTGAAAGGTGACAGCTGTAATAAATTTATATAAATTAATATGAGCCAGCAGTGTGCTGCAGCTGCCAAAAAAGCCAACACAGTGCTAGGCTGCATTAACAGAGGGATAGAATCAAGATCACGTGAAGTGTTAATACCACTTTACAGTGCCTTGTTAAGGCCACATTTGGAATACTGGATCCAGTTTTGATCACCATGATGTAAAAAGGATGTTGAGACTCTAGAACAGACATGTCAAACACAAGGCCCGGGGGCCGGATCCGGCCCGCGAAGTGGTTTCATGTGGCCCGCGAAGCCATCCTGGAAACAGTGAGGGAATGGCCCCCACTGCCTTGGCCCTGGCCCAGAGACCCTCCTTCTGCCAGAGACCCTCAGATCTGTCCCACTCCTGCCCAGGCCCCCATAGGCACCCTTGATGTGAACGATGTAGAGCTGGCCATGCCCACCCAGTAGGCCATACGCACTCTAGCCACGCCCACCCAGTAGGCCACACCCACCGAGGCCACACCCACCCGGCCCCCTGAGGGCAACCGCAATGCTGATGTGGCCCTCCATGAAATTGAGTTTGACACCCCTGCTCTAGAAAGAGTACAGAAAAGAGCAACAAAGATGATTAGGGGACTGGAGGCTAAAACATATAAGGAACGGCTGCTGGAAATGGGTATGTCAGGTTTAACGAAGGATGAGTGGAGACATGATAGCAGTGTTCCAATATCTCAGGGGCTGCCAGAAAGAAGAGGGAGTCAAGCTATTCTCCAAAGCACCTGAAGGCAGGACAAGAAGCAATGGATGGAAACTAAACAAGGAGAGAAGCAACCTAGAACTAAGGAGAAACTTCCTGACAGTTAGAACCATTAACCAGTGGAACAACCTGCCTCCAGAAGGTGTGAATGCTCCAACACTGGAAGTTTTCAAGAAGAGACTGGACAGCCATTTGTCCGAAATGGTATGGCGTTTCCTGCCTGAGCAGGGAGGTGGACTAGATGACCTCCAAGGTCCCTTCCAACTTTTTTATTACTTTAATAATAGGTGATACATCATTTACAGAAACCCATACCAGATCAGTTGTCAGCAAGGTCCTGGCTAGCTGTTGGAGTTCCTGGGTAACTGGTGACAAATGTGCTACAGCAGGGGTGTCAAACTGCTGGCCCACGGGCCAGATGCGTCATCTGGAAGCCATGCCCACCCCATTGCCGGCAATGGCAAAACCATCCTGATATGTTGTGTGACATCACATGACATCACGAGTTTGACATGTCTGGGGTACAGGATATAGGATTGTTGGCTGAGCAACCAGGTCAGTAGCTACAGGACTACTGGAAGAAAATTTGTTTATTTGTTACAAATATAGAAAGACCAATAGTAGCAGATACCTTGAGCATAATCCCAAAACATCTGGAGTACTATTTGAACACCACAGCTGTCAATTATAAAAGGCAGCATTACTTGGAACAGTTTATATCCTGCGACAATACATTTAATACCATCAAAAGCAACTGCTGTCTATCCAGATTCTTGAGAAGGATTTATGACAGGTACATAAAAATGCCAAATCCAGTCTAAACTTCTGTCTGACTGTGTGGCCAACCATGCCGCCCTGAGTCTTCAGAGAAGGGCGGGATATAAATGGAATTAAAATAAAATAAATAAAATAATAATCCAGCAAAAGTTTCACGCACATATATTTGCCCTCCAAGGTATATTTATGGGAAGAAAAGAGTACAGGTAGTCCTCAACTTACGACCTCAATTGAGCCCAAAATGTCAGTTGCTAAGTGAGACATCTGTTAAGTGAATTTTGTCCCATTTTATGACCTTTCATGCCACAGTTGTTCAGTGAATTACTGTAGTTGTTAAGTTAGTAACACAGTTGTTAAGTGAATCCCATTGACTTTGCTTGTCAGAGGGTCACAGAAGCTTGATACATGACTTCAGGGTACTGCAACCTTTATAAATGTGAACCAGTTGCCAAGCATCTGAATTTTGATCATGTAACTATGAGGATGCTCCAACGGTTGCAAGTGTGGAAAACAGTCATAAATCATTTACAAATTAATGACAAACATATGCAAACAATTTATTCCTAAAACTGATCTGAAGGGAAAGGTTCAGTTCATGTATCTTTGTAAATATTTTGAAATTTGTTGAAGTACATGTAGCACTTCTATTTACATTTTAACTATTGTCAAAAGCACCGAAAAGCAACTCTTTTCTGGTTTATCATCCAGAAAATTATATTTAATGCTCAGGCAAAATTAATATGAACTTTTAAAGCTCCTTTTCTGTCTTTGACTACTGTCATTCCTTTCTAACTTTGCCTTTTCAAACAAAATATATCATTGTCATGACATAGGTTAGTACCAGCACTCTCACTGAAATTCTCATAGCATTGTTTAATATAATAATCTTTCAAATCTTGCTAAACTACAATTCCAAGTTATACCAAGTAGCATCACCAATAATAAAGGTTATTAAGAGTACCATTTAGCAACCACTGAATGGTTCAAGATGCCATTGTGCAGCTGTGAATGTGTCATAGAATAATATGCTATTATGATATAGAATAATTTAATGGAAATTAAATGCCATTGCATAAAAACAATAGATATTGTTGAGAGATACTTTTTATTTCTAACAAGCCCCCCCCTTGAAATATACTATGTAGCAATGTATCATTTAGAGCATAAGGGATGAAAGTAAAGGGATACTCTGAGGCTTCCAGATGTTGGAAATCTGTCACTGATTTTTTGGCAGACTCTCCAAAAATTAATGAAATGATATTTTTACTGCCTATGAATAGAATAGAAAACCTAAGTTGTTTACTTAAGCTCAGTTACATACACAATAACAATCCATTTATGACTGAAATATTTTCATAAATAAAACTAAGATAATATAGTTCATCATTTTAAACTTATATCATAGAGGTGGCATGTTTTGTATCTCTCCCAAGATGAGTTTCAAACTGGATAAAAATATATTCATTTTAATTTAATTTATGCTTCCAACATCTGGATCAATATGGGAACAATCCCATTGTTTTTCTTTTTCAATTTGGAAGGATAAAAATATAGCGATAGATGCTGTAAAATATACACTGCAATTGGTGCTCCCTATTTAAACATAAATTGGAAAATTGATAAAAAAAGCATGAATATAACCCTAATGCAACTATAACATATGCTAAAAAACTTGATATAATACATGAATATTAATTTGCTTCTTAGAAATACTTGAATTGCTTTTATTATTTCTTGACAATACAATGAAGAAATTATGGCTTTAGTTAAACATATTTTAAAATATTTTTTAGGAATTCATACACTTTTATATGAAAAAAAAATCCTTGTCATTTAGACATACACATTAGGAAGTTTGCTATAAATCATGCTGATCCCCCTTTTGGTATAAGCTTTTAACTGACTTTCAAAAAATATGTATGGTAAATCCACTTGGAAAGAATACTTACCTTGAGAACACATGGATTAAACAACCACATGAGGACCTCTGTCTATTTTCTTTATAAGACAAATATATGCCCTCTTTCAATTCTGTATTTCTATGTTCTCTGCTGACCTAACTTATCTGTAATAACTACCAGAGATTGACTGGAGTCAGTTCAGCTGCTGTAAGAAAAGAATGGAAGTCAAAAATTAATGCACTCAACATTCCTCCTTGACAGATGACTTGTCAAGAGGCTAAAAGCCTTGAAAAGCTATAGGTGAGGTAAAGCATTAGAATACTCATCCTTTAAATTAAATTGAATTTCAGTTTCTAACTAATTACTTCAGACTCCAATAATGAAGTTAAATCTCATTCAAACTGAAAGACCTAGCATTTTACTTCAATCTCAAGCATATTGTATTAAGCAAAACAACAGGAAATAACCAGCCCATCAACAATCAGACTAGACTTTGGATCAGAGACTGTCTAAGCAATCCTGTTCAACAATTTATGTCTAGACAGATATATGCTTTTGAGTTTATGCTTTTGAGTTTCTCAGCAGGTTTTGCTAAGATTGATTTTTTTGGGGAGGGTCTTAAGATTCTTTACTTTAAAAAAAATAGTAAAAAATAAAGTGAACTGGACAAACTTACCAGTCAGAGGAAAAGTTTAAGATTTTATACACACCTACGCCTACATGTTTACAATGTTTATGAAGCTGAATTAGACTTGCTAACTCAACATGAATGAGCCCATTCAGTGGGAAAAAAGTAATTGAATAATTTATTCTGATCCAGCCACTTTCATGGACATAAAGTTCCTAGATTAGGCAAGGTCATTTTATCATGTACTATCAAATCATATCCTTAAAATCAGTAATTCTTCCATTTGTTTATTTTGACTGACGTGGCATAGCCATTCTGTTCAGCCATTCTCTAACCTTATTATGGCTAACAGAGAACAAACTGAAACTGAAGTTTGACATGAAAAATAATTGAAAGAGAAGCATGGCTTGATCTTGTGAGCTTGCTGGTTCTTAAACATCCGCATATATCCTGACTTCTAGTGAGGATTCATAGCCAACTATGAAGGGGTGGGTTAGATTGGCAGCCAGACAACAAATTCTAGTTAGTGAAGTCTCTCTGTAAAAAGAAGAGACTAGTTAGATTGACCATTTGTTCTCAGAACAACTGAGTAGACTGTAAGATCTGATGTTGTTGGGTTGACATGTGAGTTGAACAGCTGGGAGTCAAGGATTCAATCAAGCTCATAGCCATCATATAGCCTATATGGACATAAGGTTCATGTTTCTTTTTCATCTCTGGAAATTGCTCATTAACAGCTTTTCAACTTTTAGTAACTTTTCAATTAACAGGTTTTAAAGCAATAGGAAAATTTCCTTTAATCTTTACTGAACGATTAAGAAAAAAGTTCAAGGACTTAGTTTAAAAAAATAGTAAAAGGTTGATTATAATCCAAGGAAATAGACTGTGATTGGCAGTGACTAAATTTGATAAATAAATAAAATAATATTGATTTTAGAAAGTTACAAACAGACTGAAGGTACAGATGGATTTGAAATAAGATTTTGAAATTGATTATAAGAAACCTTCTCATGAGAAAATGCTGTTGTTTTGAA
This sequence comes from Vipera ursinii, assembly GCF_947247035.1. Taxonomy (NCBI): domain Eukaryota; kingdom Metazoa; phylum Chordata; class Lepidosauria; order Squamata; family Viperidae; genus Vipera; species Vipera ursinii. The sequence continues at coordinate 45,752,431 of NC_139514.1, read as the reverse complement.
TTCTTAAAAAAAAACTTGATAGGATGCGAATTTGAAGGTTGGATGCTAAAGAAAACCAAAAGGAAATAAAGGTTACAATTAAAAGAGAAGAACACAAGTTTGACTTACTAATACAGAATAGAGCAAAATGTTGGATACATTGAAGGATATTTGTGGACCATGTACTCAGAAGTTAATTTTAAGAGTAACTTCCACTATAGATAAAGTAAAGGTAAAGGTTCCCCCGCACATGTGTGCTAGTCATTTCCGACTCTAGAGCCGGTGCTCATCTCTGTTTCAAAGCCGAAGAGTCAGCACTTGTCCGAGGACGTCTCCGTGGTCATGTGGCTGGCATTGTATTTAAAAGATGTTATGGAAGAGGAAAAATTTTTACCTGACAAGATAGAGATTGATTTGGAAGCATGTTTAAAAATGACAAGCTATGATAAAGATATGGAAAAAAGATCGTAGAGTGGATATCCAAATGAAGCTCGTTTATATTTTAATAATTAAAATGACAAACCAAAAGAGTAACCTGGAAAAATTTCTTATATTGTATTTACAAATGAAGCTTGTTAAAGTCATGAAGGATTTTGTGAAAAGGGACAAAAAAACCGAAAAGTAATCAAGTTCTAGGTCTAGGACATTAGTTGAAGGGAACAGTGGAACAGCTTGCTTTCAGAAGCTGTAGATGCTTCATCACTGGAGGTTTTTAAGAAAAGACTGGACAACCGCCTATCTAAAATGGTATAGGCTCTATACTATAGGGTGTCCTGCTTGAGCAGGGGGTTGGACTAAAAGACCTCCAGGTGCCTTCCAGGTCTATTCTGATTGATTGGGATTAAATATCAAGATTGTTAAAAAGTAAAGGGAAGCAATATAAAATTGGTTTATTTGATCAAGGTTGAAAGATATATTATCTCTGCTATTTGTTAATTGACTGTTGCTGAACAGGACTGATGAGGCTTTAAGGATTTGCTTTGAGGGAAAAGATCATTTGTTGTATTTTAAAAGCAGGTGGTAAGTCCCTTTTCAATTCCTTTTCTATGAATTATTTTGTTGTTGTTAGTTGCGAAGTCATGTCCAACCCATCGCGACCCTATGGACAACGTTCCTCTGGGCCTTCCTGTCCTCTACCATCTTCTGGTGTCACTTTAAGCTCACGCCTACTGCTTCAGTGACTCCATCCAGCCACCTCATTCTCTGTTGTCCCCTCCTTCTATTGCCCTCAATCTTTCCCAGCATTAGGCTCTTCTGCAGTGAGTCCTTCCTTCTTATTAGGTGGCCAAAGTATTTGAGTTTCAACTTCAGGATCTAGCTTTATAAAGAGCAGTCAGGGTTGATCTCCTCTAGGACTGACCAGTTTGATCACCTTGCAGTCCAAGGGACTCGCAGGAGTCTTCTCCAGCACCATAGTTCAAAGGCTACAATTCTTTGGCGCTCAGCCTTTCTTATGGTCCAACTTTCACAGCCATACATTGCAACTGGGAAGACCATAGCCTTGACTATATGCACTTTTGTTGACAGGGTGATGTCTCTGCTTTTTAGTGTGCTGTCTAGATTTTCCATGGCTTTCCTTCCCAGGAGCAAGCGTCTTTTAATTTCTTGGCTGCAGTCCCCATTTGCGGTGATCTTGGAGCCCAGGAAAATAAAATCTGTCACTACCTCTATTTCTTCCCCATCTATTTGCCAGGAATTGAGAGGGCTGGATGCCATGATCTTGGCCTTCTTAATGTTAAGTTTCAAACTAACTTTTGCACTCTCCTTCACCTGCAACAAGAGGTTATTTAGTTTCTCTTCACTTTCTGCCATTAGAGTGGTATCATCTGCATATCTTAGGTTGTTGATATTTCTCCCAGCAATCTTAATTCCAACTTTTGATTCATCTAGCCCTGCCTTTCTCATGATGTGCTCTGCATATAAGTTAAACAGGCAGGGTGACATTATACAGCCTTGCCAGACTCCTTTCCCAATTTTGAACCAATCAGTGGTTCCGTGTCCAGTTCTCACTGTTGCTTCTTGACCCACATATAGGTTTCTCAAGAGACAAATAAGATGGTCTGGTACTCCCATCTCTTTAAGAACTTGCCCCAGTTTGTTATGATCCACACAATCAAAAGCTTTAGCATAGTCAATGAAGCAGAAGTAGATGTTTTTCTGGAACTTCCTAGCTTTCTCCATGATCCAGCATATGTTGGCAATTTGATCTCTAGTTTCTCTGCCTTTTCGAAATCCTGCCTGTACTTCTAGTAGTTCTCAATCCACAAACTGCTGGAGTCTAGTTTGTAGGATTTTAAGCATAACTTTACTAGCATGTGAAATGAGTGCAATGGTGTGATAATTTGAACATTCTTTGGCACTGCCTTTCTTTGGAATTGGAATGTAAACTGATCTTTTCCAATCCTGTGGCACCGTTGAGTTTTCCAAATTTGCTGGAAAATTGAGTGTAGCACTTTTACTGCATCGTCTTTTAAGATTTTGAATAGCTCAGCTGGAATACTGTCACCTCCACTAACTTTGTTGTTGCTCAGCTTTCCTAAGGCCCACTTCACTTCACATTGTAGGATGTCTGGCTCAAGGTCAGTGACCACCTCATTATGGTTATAAGGGATGTTAAGCTCGTTCTTGTATAGTTCTTCTGTGTAATTTTGCCACCTCTTCTTAATCTCTTCTGCCTCTGTTAGGTCTCTGCCATTTTGGTCCTTTATCATGCCCATTTTTGCATGAAACGTTCCCTTCATCTCTCCAATTTTCTTGAAGAGATCTCTGGTCCTCCCTATTCTATTGTTTTCTTCTATTTCTTTGCACTGTTCATTTAAGAAGGCATTCTTATCTCTTCTAGCTATTCTCTGGAATTCTGCATTCAATTGGGTGTATCTTTCTTCTTCTCCCTTGTCTTTCACTTCCCTCCTTTCCTCAGCTATTTATTTGCAAAGTTTCCTCAGACAGCCATTTTGCTTTCTAGCATTTCTTTTTCTTTGGGATGGTTTTAGTTGCTACCTCTTGTACAATATTGCAAACCTTCATACATAGTTCTTCAGGCACTCAGATCTAATTCCTTAAATCTATTTGTCATCTCTACTGGATATTCATCAGGGATATGATTTAGTTCATATCTGAATGGCCTAGTGCTTTTCCCTACTTTCTTCAGTTTAAGCCTAAATTTTGCAAAGACAAGCTGAGCCATAGTCAGCTCCTGGTCTTGTTTTTACTGACTGTATAGAGCTTCTCCATCTGGCTGCAGATCACATAGTTAATCTGATTTCTGTGTTGACCGTCTGGTAATGTCCATGTGTAGAGCCATCTCTTGGGTTGTTGGAAAAGAGTGTTTGCTATGACCATGGTATTCTCTTGACAAAATTCTATCAGCCTGTGCCCTGCTTCATTTTGTACTCCAAGGCCAAACTTGCCTGTTATTCCGGTTATCTTTTAGCTTCCTACTTTAGCATTCCAATCCCCCATGATTATAAGGACATCATTTTTTGGTGTTAGTTATATAAGGTGCTGTAGGGCTTCATAGAACTGGTCAATTTCATCCTCTTCAGCACTGGTGGTTAGGGCATAGACTTGGACTACTGTGATATTGAATGGTTTGCCTTGGATTAGAACTGAGATCATTCTGTCATTTTGAGGATTGTATCCCAGTATTGCTTTTCCTACTCTTTTATTGAGTATGAAGGCTACTCCATTTCTTCTGAGGGATTCTTGCCCGCAGTAGTATACCTGATGGTCATCTGAATTAAATTCACCCATTCCTGTCCATTTTAGTTCGCTGATACCTAAGATGTCGATGTTCAGTCTTGTCATCTCGTTTGACCACGTCCAGCTTTCCTTGATTCATGGGTCTTACATTCCAGGTTCCTATGGAGAAAAAATCTTTACAGCATCGGACTTTCCTTTCACCACCAGACATATCCACAGCTGAGCGTCCTTTCAGCTTTGGGCCAGTCATTTCATTCTTTCTGGCACTATTAGTACTAGCGCTCTGCTCTTCCCCAGCAGCATATTGGATGCCTTCCAACCTGAGGGGATCATCTTCCAGTGTCATGTCCATTTTCCTTTTGGTACTGTCCATAGGTTTTTCATGGCAAAGATACTGGAGTGGGTTGCCATTTCCTTCTCCAGTGGATCACGTTTTGTCAGAACTCTCTGCTATGACCTGTCTGTCTTGGGTAGCCCTGCACGGCATAGCTCATAGCTTCATTGAATTACGCAAGTCCCTTCGCCACAACAAGGGAGTAATCCATGAAGGGGTTGAATTATACTATACAATATTTTTATTTCCATTTTAGTTATAAGTAAAGCTTTTCTTAAACTTAGTTAGAAAGTTTTATCTTCATTCGGTGATGTATTTCTAATGTTGAATTATTTTATAATTACATTATTGTATTAATATTTGAGTATTTCAGAAGTAATACTTCTGAATGGTAAGCCACCCAGGGTCATTGACTAAGATAGATGGCATAAAAATTTAAAAAATAAAGATAGACAGACAGACAGAGATTTTATCTAAAGATGATGCTGGCTGGCAAAAGAACTTTGCAATATTAGTTTCATACAGTAGTTCTGTTTTTTAAAAATAATAATTTGAAATAATTTCAAATCCTTTTCTATGCAAACATGTTATTAACCATTACATTATGACCCCTTTCTAATTTATAAAGACATAAATGTAAATGTAAATTCCTAAGAAATAGGAAGCATAAATAAATAAACAAATAATAAATAAAATAAAATAAATAAATAAATAAATTGCAGAAGGCAGAAAGTAGAAGCAGAAAGCACAAAGATTCACACCAGTCTGCTAGATCCTTTCCTGAGTTTAATAGTCTAATACCTAAAATCCTCTGGATAGTTATATACGATGAAAAGTATTGGCTGCAGTCAAAACCCCCACATAGAACAATGAAGCATCTTATTTCTTCTCTCATTGAACTCCCCCTCTCTCACTGAAAAGTATGTTTTCAATATATGAAAAAGTTTCCCATGTAGTTTGCCGGCCATCTAAAACTAAGAATACTCTTAATTCACTATGCCCAGTTAAATATTGAAACACTGAAAAACCTTTGATAAAAAGGTATTTACATATTTAGCAATGTGAAGACATTATGAAATGGTAGAAAAAATTAAAAAGCGAATGTTCAGATTTCTTCATTCAACTTCATTCTTCATCAGTATTTCAGACTGCATCCTTATGACCGCATTTTTTTTAACATTCCACCCATTCTTAAAAGCAGAGTCCTTAACCTGTCAATATTTAATAAGACATATGAAGCTTCACCTTCAATTTTGTAAGTGCCCAATGCTAAAGAAAATCAATATTTAAATGTATTACATAGCAATAAAACATTGGCAGCAAAATCTGCAAACAGTTATTAGAATGGATACTTCCATTAAACTGTGTATAATAAATATATGTAAATTAGAATAGATTAACATAAATTACAGCGTTTTTCAAAGTTAGATTTGTTTAACTTAATTGATTTGATATGATTTCCAACTAGATTTTCAAAGTTTTCAAAGCCCTACATGGCATGGGTCCGGAGTACCTTAGGAATCACCTGCTGCCAGCGTCAACGTCCCTCTGTCCAGTGCGCTCCCACAGAGAGGGCCTCCTAAGGGTTCCGCCATTCGGAGAATGCCGTCTGGTGGCTCCCAGAGGGAAGGCGTTCTCTGTGAGCGCACCTGACCTATGGAACCGTTTACCGGTTGAGCTCCGGATGGCTCCCGACCTTCGCTCCTTCCGACGCGACCTAAAAACATATCTGTTTAAGCAATCCGGTCTGGTCTGACGGGTTCTGTTTTAATTATTGTTTTAAGATAACTATCTTCTGCATTTGGGCAAAATTAGGGTTTAATTTGTTTTTCAATATCTGTATTTGTGCATTCTGTTTTTTGTCACTGTTCACCTCCCTGAGTCCTCAGGGAGAAGGGCGGTATACAAATCAAATAAATAAATAATAAAATAAATAAATAAATAGATATAGTTCTTTCAATATATTTAAAAATAATCCAACTATACCACTGAAATTGAAAACAATTGGCAATGAACAGAATTTTGTAGTGAAGGAAAAAAAAATGAAGTCTTGTTTTTGAAGCACAAAAAGTTAATTCAGAGCATAGTATTCAGCCAAAGCAACCACTGCATTTATAACTTATTCTAAAATTTTAATACTAATGGCCAGTTTTATATGAAGAATGGAATATATGGATTGCAGGATAAATACTATTAAATATCAATCAAATATTACAAAACTATTTCTAACTGTCTTATACAAGGTTTAAATTAAGCAGCACAAATTCATTTAACAATGGTATTTTTCAGGGCCTCTTCCGGTTCTATTATATTCCTTACTCTCCCCCCACACTCCAGCTAATTCAGATTTAAACAGATGTTCTTCATTCTTCCAGTTCTCTACTATATTCAAGGAAAGGATACAAAAGTGAAATTCCTACTTTTATGACCATACTCAGTGTGATATATAGTTTTTATTGGTTTTGCCATGTTGTGTTGCCTTGTCTATATTCTCAGTTGGGTTAAGAATATATATCATAATCAATTGTGAGATGCCTGCCATTTTGAATTTCTCATATTGCGATAGACTCCAGAGACTTGAACAACATCACAGTGTATTGCTTTTTACTGTGGTGGTTAAGCTGATAGAAGTTGAAGTACGGTACAAAGTTCCTGGAAGATTGGTCCATATATAAATGGGGAAATGCTCCTGTTGTATGAAGTAGTTTGAGAATAGTCATATAAAGTTACAACTATCTTTAATTTTGAGATTAGAGTCTTAGGTGATTCGGTCAAATCTCCAAATAAAATATATTTTCCAAATCAGGTTAAATTGTTAAACAAACCCGGATGCCTGTCATAACTGTGATGACTTGGAAGGACATTTCTGAAAATATAGAAAATGGAATTAACTTAAGACACATCAAGAATCTGAACTAAAATGATGATCTCAATCTGACTAGGACTGAAAGGCAAATTCTTACATCCTAGTCTGAAAACCTGTCTGTCCTAGGTAGTGAAAATGATTGCATTTTGCTTATCATTTGAAAAATATGGCTAGGAAGTTTTTTTGCAGGGGAAAGTCTGTTATGTATAACTTTTTAGAGGGTGGATTCAAGCAGGACCTGGGAATAGCTCAGTTTTTGCCCCCCAATGCCTTAGTAATTATGAATCAATGGCTAATAAGTATTGTCTGTCTCACTCATGCCCTACTCACATCAAGATTTGATTACTGCAATGCACTTTACGTGGAGCCACCCAGAATGCAGCATGGGCAGTAATGGGTATCTTACTTTAAGCCAAAGGACATCAGTGCTCTTTGAGTAGTACTGGTTGCCAGCTGACTTCCATCTGTGATTCATCTTTAAGGCTTTGGACCTGGTTATCTGAAGAAGTGCCTTCTCCTGTCTTCATCTGCCCATCTAACTAGATGAGATAAGGTAAATCCCTTTAGGAGGATCCCTACCAGATTGCCAGCTGGCAGAGCCTCCGAATGGGATGTTTTCAGGAGCTGTCTATTTTTTAGGAATTTTCTTGCACAGGAATTTGTTATAAATTAAGGGGACATTTGAGGGTGCGTGAAGTTTGTAGCTTCTATTTTTTATTTTTATTTTATCTTTTGTACTTGAGGCTTGAGCGTTACCATTGTATTTTATGTTATCATTTAACATACAACATAATAAATAAGGAAAATAAATAAAAATGTTAAGATAATAAAAGATCGAGCCTTCTATCTCAGGGATTGCTTCATTTCTTTCATATTTTGTGTGTGTATTTTTCACTGCTCTGTTAAGCTTCAAATAACCTGAGATAGAAGTTCAAAATAATAAACATGTTTACAGTCCTTTACACTGACATTGCAAGCCACAGCTATATGATGATGCTAAAAGTATGAAGTTTTTTGCCTTCTCCTGCATATGATATACATTGATTTTTTTTCCTTTTTCACTAAACAACCATTCTTTTGTATATAGGAACGAAATACCTTAGGAGTTAAATAATATATTTTTGCTAATGCCCAGGCTTTGTATCACACCCTCTGAGGACAATGATACAAAGTAAATGGACCGGAGGGAGCTATAAAGATGCAACAGTTTTAAACATATTAAGGTTGAATTGTAATTTTCCACTAGTGGAAACAACTGTCTTAATTCAGTGGAATGTGACAATTTATGATATAGACATCACTATCCCATTATATAAAAGGGACGCGGTGGCTCAGTGGGTTAGGACGCCCAGCTTGTCGATCAGAAGGTCGGCAGTTTGGCAGGTCGAATCCCGAGTGCTGCGTAGCAGAGTGAGCGCCTGTTACTTGTCCCAGCTTCTGCCAACCTAGCAGTTCGAAAGCACGTAAAAATGCAAGTAGAAAAATAGGGACCACTATGGTGGGAAGGTAACAGCGTTCTGTGCACCTTTGGCGTCTAGTCATGCTGGCCACATGACCACGGAGACGTCCTTGGACAAGCGGAGGCTCTTTGGCTTTGAAACTGAGATGAGCACCGGCCCCTAGAGTTGGAAACGGCTAGCACGCATGTGCAGGGGAACCTTTACCTTTTTTATCCCATTATATATAGCGAGGTATTTAAATAATTTTTAATTCACTTTCACAAATGGGTTTTAATAACACATTGATTTATCAATTATTTACTTTAATGGAACAAGCCATGAAATCAAAGCAGTTGTAATGAACCAACTGTCTAGTTTCAGATATAGTAACTGCCTGGAATCACATAAGCAGACAGCTAGCAGGGCTCTAAATGCATCAGCTTCAACTAAAACCTTATTGTTTAAGGAACAAAAGATAGATACTGAAATAATTATAAAAGCTATAAATGGAAGATAATTTTATTTGTAATATGAAGTTGTCATAAGAATTGGAATTGGGCTTGAATAGATTTATTACATAAAACCAAGCTAGTTTTATCCTAACCCCAGCCATCTACAGTCAAGTTTCCTCATTAACCTGTTCTATTTATCCCAATCTCAATTCTTGTGAATGTTGAAAAAAACTGTCCAAGTTACTTCTCTTATCATAAGATGTCAAAAATAGCTGTTAAGCAAAACAAGGTTGTTCACCACAGTTTACTTATTTTATTTTAGTTGTTGTGTCACTCATTGATGTGCAAACACAATAGATACGTATTACACTATTTTCTTGAATTCCTAGGGTTAGAAATTATGTATATGGCCACTGGATGTCACTCTTCCTCCAGTGAAAAGGTTTGAAGCATTATTTTCCACCACTAAATATAGGCCAAGAGTTGCTCAATGTAATTCAACCAATATAATTTTGGAAGGAGGATATACTGTATAGAGAATCAAGGAATATAATATAAAAATAATATAGAATATATAATATATACAATCAAAGAAAATAATATGTAGTCTAAAGAAGACAACATTTATTGTCATTCTTCTGTGAACACGCTGGCACACATTAAAAAAAATTCTGATGCCCGCTCTCAAAAGAACATATAGCCCTCATAGTTCCTTTCACAGTTATTGTACTGGGTTTGTTATATGACACCTGATCTTTGATTTGTTTCTGTTGGCTCTTTAATTTTGATAAGCTCCGTCTGAAAGTTGAGGCTGGTTTGTGGGCTACCGTGAGGTCGTGTTGGCGTAGTAGTCTTGCCGTCATCTCTGAAATGTTCTGTAAGGGACTGTGATTTTTTTGGTTGTTGCTGTTCTTGTGTTGTTTTGGGCGTTCTCTGATGGACTTGAGATGATACAATGATCTCAAGGTTAAAGTGTTTTTTTTTCTAATCTGTGGACCCAAATTAAGATTCTGTGATAGATACTGAGTTCTATGCCTGATTACAACAGTTGAATGCAGCACATATAGCTGAAAACATTTAAATGACAGAACAATTAACTAATGGAGCAGGAGGCTGTTTGGCATTCTTGGAGTTTTTATACAAAACAACAGAATTGAAAGGGATCTTGGAGACCTTGTAATCCGGCTTGCCAAGCAGAAAACCTTTTCGGGAAAAAAATCTGTCTAATCTCTTCTTAAAAACCTCTAGTGATGGAACACACCCTCTGAAGGCTCGGCCAATTGTTATGTCAGGAAATTTTTCCTCAGTTCTAGGTTGGATCTCTGTTTGATGATGTTATCGGCATGGGCTGATAATTCTGTACTGAGGAAGAATTTGTAGTTTGCGATTCAGAAGAAGCAAACTGATCTGCTAAGGCTAAGCAAAATAGCTGACAGAAAGGGTTATGGTTTTCAGACTAGTTTGGTGAAGGTAGTTTGTCAATGGTGATGAAAAACTATTTCCCCAGCTTCTTGACAGAAACAGAGGCCAGAAGTGAAAGCACAGAAAGATGCTGTGTGGGAGACAAACCATAACTGATTCAGCTTTAAGATTGCTAAGGATTATTTCCATAATCAGTTGAAAGTGGGATTAAATAGTTCTCTCCAGCACAAAATACTACTAGAGGTAATCCTTATTTAATCACACTTGGGAAATCCATTGGTAAGCACCACAGATACTAGATAGAAAATCATGTTATGGTAACAAGCTTACAAGCTCTTTCGGTTGTTAAATAAAGTGTTGTGATTGTTAGGTGACACATCATGTGAACACAACTTGTGATTTTACTTCCACTTTTGCTATTAACTCTGCTTTCTGTAAGTCAATTGTGAAGCTCAGAAATGACAATCATGTGACTGCAGGATGCTGTGATGGTCATAAATGTAAGGATTGCTTGCAAAGCTACTTTGTTTATAGCATCATAATCTCAAAGGGTTGCTAAATTGAAGGCTGCTGTAAATTATCTATGAGTGAAAAATAAAACGAAGGCTGTCAAGGCCTTTTTCAATGTCAATAAATTATTTTGTTCTATATTAAAAATAGGTCTCTCACTGAAATAAAACAGAAAATAATAAATAATAATAAATAATCCAATAAAGAACAACTCATTCATTAATCTAACACTAGTAAAACAAAAGCAAGGAATTATGTAATTCAAAAGAACACCACCAAAATACCACTGTTATTGTCCATTAAGATGGATTTTTGGATTTTAAATTTTAAGAAATCACAAGAAGTAGGGATGGGGAATTGAACAATAAAGAAAGCATTTTGGTTCAGTTTGTCTTATCATTGAATTTTTAACAGATATTTAACAAATAAGCACTAGAGATTCCAGAACAAAAGTCTAATGTTGAGATAACATAGTACTTATTTTTTAAAAAAACTATTTTTCTCCTCTTCTATCAGGAATTTGTTATTGATCACTTAAATTAGGATAGCAATAATACATATCTTGAACAGAACTACAAACTAGCAAATACAAAATAGTAAAAAGGATCTAAAGCAGGAGTGCCGAACTTGCAACGTCATTTTACGTGTTGTGACACATCACGACTTTTTTTCCATTGCCAGCAATGGGGTGGGCGCGGTTTCGCTATGACGCATCCGGCCCATGGGCCGGCAGTTTGACACCCCTGATCTAAAGGATTCCACATCCCAGACTTAATCTTAAGTGACATGATGTAAGCAAATTTTATGAAAATTAAGGCCATTTTTTTTTCTTGAAAATATTATTTGTTGATTTGCACTCTTATGGAGAGAAGGAAAGGGGTAGACGAAAGAATAGTTACAGAATGAGTCTGTGCCTTATTCAATAGACCTATTTAATCCCTATTATATTTTACTGGTTTTAATAGAATTTCCCTCTGTATAGTCACCCAGAATCCTGGGAATGGAATAATTTATAAAGATGTATATATAATAAAATTTTGCTGATTTGTTACAATATACCTTTTTCATATAATCAAATCTCATAAAAATAAAATTGATATCTAGAAATTAAACAAGTTACCAGCAAAAATAAAGAAATTGTGATGTTTCATTCCTCAAATTTGAGGTTACCATGTTGTTGTCTTGGATAGATATACATTATCAAAATATTCTGCACTACTTGTTATAAAACACAGATATTTAGCTTTGCTTGCTTAATGACATTATTGAAAAAACTAATGTTTAGGTGATTACTGAAGCATTTTGACTTGTTTATTTGCATGTATTTGATAATAACCCAATCACTGCACAAGTTATTTGCAAAGGAGTCTTGAGACTTACATGGAAATATAAAAATGTTACCTCTTGACCACATAAATCACTTATAAATTAAAGCAATACACTGATTTTTTGTTAGTGTTATTTAATGTAAATAAACATTTCTTTGCACAGGAAAAATTGGCAACAAATGCAGTTATATATGTGTAATTTAACGTTTTAAATTATGACTAATAGAAAAGTGTTTAACTATACTATTCATATTTGTAAATTCATAATCTTAAAAATCCCTATCAATTTGTGTTTTTCTAATATGTCAGCCATGTATTTCTAGCAATAGATGAGAAATAATGTAAATAACCCTTAAATGGAAAGTTCAATTTACCTTCACATACTTTTTTATACAGAGGACATAGAAACTACATTATAGAAAACAGCAGTAGAGGTAGTCCTCAACTTACAACCACAATTGAGCCCAAAATTCTTGTTGTTAAGTGCGAGACAATCATTAAATGAGTTTTGCTCCATTTCACAACCTTTCTTTTCACAGTTGCTAAATGAATCACTAAAGTTGTTAATTGAAACTGGCTTCCCCAATGACTTTGCTTGTCAGAAGGCCACAAAAACATGATCACATGACCTCGTCATAAATATGAGTCAGTTGCCAAGCATCTGAATCTTGATGATGTGACCACTGGGATGGGGAAAACGGTCATAAGTCACTTTTTTCAATGCTGCTGTATCTTTGGATGGTCACTAAATGAACTGTTGCAAGTCGAGGACTACCTGTAATTTCTATTGCCCTTATTCTGACTTGCATCTGCTATCGAAGTCCTAAAGTTCTTTGTGCAGTGATTATTTTTCCAATTTAAAGAACTGAGAACATGCATCCTGCAAAGTCTGTGTGATTCAGATAAGCTAGGTAGACAGGTAAGACCAATACCAGGGTCGCTTATTAGTTTAGACAGCTACTTGGTTCTGGAAATGGAAGCCAATGACCACCAGAGAATTACAACTTGATAGGCTGAGAACACTAGAGTCCAAATGCCTAAAACTTTCCTGTGTGCTAAGTATTCAACATATAGTTTAAACACCAACAATTTTCCAAGGATCTTATGCCTGCCTGCACTACTTATCATATCAATAAGTCAATTATGCTATATACCTTATATAAAATGTAGGTTTGTAATTCACAAATATAAATTTCTCATTAAAAAAATATAATTCATTTGCAACCAAAGTAGCCATAAATAAAACTTTTTTATTCTTTGATGTAATTTACAAGCTACCAGGTATCATGTATTTTACACTGGTCACTTTAAAATTGATGGAGTCACAGAATAGTCCAGACCGAACAGAAAACTGTTCATGAAGTAAAGGCTCTTAAGTTAAAAGTAAAATAATACTGTAACAGGTAAGTGGCAAAAAAGCAGGTTTGCCAAAATAATGTTGTAATGTTGCGCAAATTCTGGCTGACTAGGAACTGAGTACCATGCGATTCTCAGTAATATTGCCTGCAGTCTGGCTAATTTCTGTACAGTCCTCTTTCTTTTCTTACAGTTATTAAAATGAAAGAGTTAAAAACTATAGCAGCAACAAGCAAATCCTGTGATAGGAAGGCAAGGATTAAGAATTAAAAAAAACAGTTTATACAGTGTGCTTAATGAAGGTCTTCAGTGTTTATCTTCCATCAGCTGGAGTTCGACTGAGTGACAACATGATTCGGGCAAAACGCTCACACAGTTCATTGGTGGAATAAGAAGGTAATTTTGGTGAGTCATTGAAACCTTTAATTTCTGTAGAACAATCTAGCAATTTTGGCAGGAAATCTGTCAATTTTTCTTGTAAGTTAGCTGTAAAGAAAAAAAAAGTATTTATCGATAAATAGTTTTTGGAACTCTTTTTTTTCTGTTATCAAGAAACAAGCAAAATATCTTACAAGATCTCTCAGTGATGACTGATTCTAGCTAGTTACAAAACTGCTTTCCTGTGACTGCAAATCCCTATGGGTGTCTCTGGGATGAAAAGAATTATTGCATTATAAAGAACAAGTATAACAAGTATAAAGAACAAATTTTATGCTTTATGGTCAATCTGATAGTTAACATTTTCACCATTACAACCCAGTTTCTCTCCCTATTTCCCATATATTAACTTTAAGGATACATTCAAATTACTCCTACCTGAATAGAAATTCAACGTATTTTGCTTTCAAGGGATATGTGCAAATCCAGAAATGTAATTCATTTGAGTTAATTATAAATCATATAATTATTATATACTGTATGTCTAAAAAAAAATCCAGAACTTACGCTCCATTTCTTGTCCAAGGTATGAACACCACCTGTTTCTCATATCTTCCACAGCAACAATATCCTTTTCCTCTGTTTCATCCACCAGCAATAATGGTAGACAAGGGACGATCAGGTCATTCATAATTTCCAATCCCTTATTCACCTGTTGATCATCTCCAGATTCAAACTGTGTAGCAGCACACTCATTCAATTTCTTCATGCAATATTAAAAAAAACAATCACAAAACAGTAAATATTTATACTAATTCCAAAGAGATCCAGTTTTTCAAACAGACTTTTCTCCCCATGCAAAAAGGTATAGATGTAACTTCAAAATAAGTAATAACCCCACTGAGAGACTTCCGGGTGGCAAGGCTCCGTTGCCGGCAGCCATTTAGGCTGTCAGCCCCGTCGCTCCGTAGAACCGCCGAAAACAGCGCCGATCAGCTGTTTTGGCGGCTCGGAAGCCCGCTCCTCGGGAGAAGAGGGGGTGAGCGCCCAGGCAGGGGTAGAGCTCTCCCAGACCGCCAGAGTTGAAACTCTGGTGGTTGAAGGATTGAGCCCCCCCAAAGCCTGAGTTTGCTCCGGACCTCGGGACGCCTCTGCTCCAGGGCTTTGGAGCAGAGCAGGACGCAGCAACCATCCCTGCCAGCGAGAGTGAACTTTGGATTACTTGGATGCAGGCAGAGCTGTACAGGAGAATCATGTCAGAGCAAGTATTTGATCTTTAACTCAGTGGATTTTGTGGAGATTTTTAAAAAGTGAAAGTACGCAACAGAATTGAGTGGGTGAAAATGGCTGCCAAATCATCTAAAGTTCCTAGAAGCATGGGGGCTTCCCCAGTGCAGCAATCCTCGTTACAGGCTTTAATGCCCCCTCCCCCTGCACCAGCTTTGACAGTAAAAGATTTGCAGGATGTTTCGCTGCTGCTTTGTCAGCGATAAGTGACTGGTTTAACTTAACGCAAGGGAGATTATTAAATCTTGAGGGTCATGATTTGTTATTTGGTTGGCATGCATATTTATTGTATGATAAGAAGGTGGATAATGTATTTAAGATACATATTTTAAGGTATGTTCTGTTGCGGGTTTGGAAAAAGTACAGACATAAGTTAAATTATAAGATACCCATTTGGGCAATACCTAAACATGCAATAGAAAATATAAATGTGGGATTTAAACATGATGTGACTACATATAAGGAAATTTTAAGTTTAGAGAGGAATGTATGGAAATTAAAGTCATATAAAATTTTAAAAGAAGAAAAAATTGTACAAACTTGGTTTCAGTATGGGCAATTACAGGCTAGATGGAAAGAGGACCAGAAAGTTGGTTTTTCGATGATTGATGAAAATTTGGTAAAACAAATTAGATATCAAGGTCAAGCACATATAAAAAGGATATATAATGCATTGATAGAAATTGATTCAGAAACGGAACTTGTCAAAGGCTGTATGATAAAGTGGGCTCAGAATTTTCAAGAAGTTATAACAATGGATACTTGGGAAAAGATCTGGGTTAGAAATGTAAAATTTACACAAGCCCAAAATTTAAGAAAGAATTTTTATAAAATATTTTATAGGTGGCACCTAGACCCTAAAAAATTAGCAAGTATGTATCCGAATTGCCAGCCCAAATGTTGGAGGTGTGGTTGTGAGGATGCAACGTACTTTCATATATGGTGGACTTATAAAAAGGTTAAAGCTTTTTGGATTAAAATTTGGTGGAATATGCAAAAGATATTTAAGAAAAGGATAAAGTTTTCTCCGCAGTTGTTTTTATTGGGTATTATTACAGATACTACTGTTATAGATGTTAAGTTGATGTTGAATTTAATTACGGCAGCGAGACTTTTAGTAGCTCAATATTGGAAGAAGGAAGAACTGCCGACTATAGAAGAATGGACTTTAAAAGTTTCTAACTTGGCGGAAATGGCAAAGATTTCAGCGTATTTGAAAGACCAATCGCAACAGAGATACATTGTGGAATGGAGGAGATGGACTGAATATATTCAGAATAAATATGGGACTAAAAAGTTTCATTTAGCATTTGAATAAGTAGTGGATCTATATGATGTATAATTAGTTAATAGTTATTTTATTAATAATTTGACGGAGAGTTAAAGTGCGATAGAACTTAATGTTTTATTGTTGTTAGCATATTTTAGATTATGTTTGTTTGTATTTTTATACCCTGTATTCAGCTCTGGGAAGTCGGGGAGGGGGGAGGGTAGGGTAGGGAGGGGTTGGGGAGAGGGGAGGGGGGGCTTTTTTGTATTTAAAAATGTATTGTAAAACTTTTCAATAAAAAAAGTAATAACCCCACTGTCTACAAAGAATACAATACAGCTCAAATAACATGATTGTATATATGAGAAGTCTTCTGAAACATATTATCATAAAGAAAGATTAATAAAACCAGGGATTCTCAAACTCTGTAGTGTCATGATCTCCTAAAATAATTTATATAATCCCCATCCCCATGAATAAAACTATTAGAACATGCAGTAACAATAGTTCCTCTCTTTAACAGAAGTTCTGGCTCTGCAGGCTTATCTTAAACAAGTGCAAGTAGTGATCTATTGGAAATTAGCTCAAAATCTATTAGATACAAGATAAGGTAGAAGGAATACTTAAATAACTCAAGTTAATGGGGGAATTTAAACATTTGGGCTATGTATCTACCTAAAACAGTAAAAAGCTGAGCTTGTTTTGTATACTGAAAAATATTTCATTGTCTCACCCTTGTTCCTTTTTCCAAATAGACAATAAGATCATTTATTGTGAACTCTGAACAAAAATTGTGCTGTATGTGTATGACAGATCTTACCTGACTCTGTTTTGAAAGTGGAACTTAGTAGTTTAATAAAAAGCAAACTAAATTTGTTCAATCCTCTCATATTAATACCGGTAACAAGACTAGCATTAAATTTGATAAAATTATCAAGTGATTTTTTAAACTGATTATGATTTTATTAAAAAAAATTAATGGGAATCTCAAGTATGATTTTTTACTTACTAGCAAACATTCTCTTCTGTAATGGGATATCAGTTCTTCATCATGTCCCCTATACAAACCATTTGATGATAGCTCTTTGTTCTTGTGATATGCACATATAAGATATAACAAAGCTTCTTTAAAACTAGAAAACAAATTAAAGATATTTTCAAATGCCATTAAAATAATGTTAATAAAGTATATACATCTAGTGCATACCATCATATAATCAATAGTTAAAAAGTAAAGGTAAAGGTTCCCACGCACATGCGTGCTAGTCGTTTCCGACTCTAGGGGCCGATGCTCTTCTCCGTTTCAAAGCCGAAGCACTTGTCCAAGGACGTCTCCGTGGTCATGTGGCCGGCATGACTAGACGCCAAAGGCGCACGGAACACTGTTACCTTCCCACCATAGTGGTCCCTATTTTTCTACTTGCATTTTTACGTGCTTTCGAACTGCTAGGTTGGCAGAAGCTGGGACAAGTAACAGGCGCTCACTCTGTTACGCGGCACTTGGGATTCGACCTGCCAAACTGCCGACCTTCTGATCAACAAGCTCAGCATCCTAACCCACTGAGCCACCGCGTCCCTTTGAATCAATAGTTAAGATATATACCAAACATTGGAATAAAGCAATAAGATTTCTTAAATTTTTATGTTGTAAGGAAAAGGTACAGTGAGAACAACTTATGTAAGATTAATCATCCATCCATCGATCTATCCATCCATTTCCACTCTGCTCTAATGAAGATCAGTCTTGGCTGCTCACAGTATGTATGTTATTGGCAATGTGTGAAAAGCTGGCATTGTATATAGAATGCCTAGGAAGTCTATAGAATGTATGACATTTTTAGGCAAAGTATGAAATGTCTGTGTTGTTTTAATATACTATATACTTTTCCTAGGCATTGTATACAATACCTATGCATTATGCAGAATTACAAGAACTATTTAAGCAAAGTATGAAAAGAGAGTCATGAAAAGGGTTGGTGATGATGATCTTATTCATTTAGCCATGTCCAACTCTTGGCAATTCTATGAGCCAATTCACATTTTCTGATTTTGCACTATTTGAGTTATTCAAATCCTAGCCCTAGCCCTTTATTGAAAAGATGTCTATGAAAATGTGAGAAGAAATGCAAAAATAAAGAACAGGACTTTCTTATAAAAAAAAGAGAGAGAAAAAGTTAAGTTCCAACCTACTCATTGCAAAAAGGAAGGCTAGAATGGTATTTTACCAGGAGTATTTTATACTTTACCGGTTTGCTTTTTGGCATTGCAGAGAATGCCTAGGAAATGTGTGACATATTAAGCGTTTCATACTTTGAACTCCCATTTTTGACATTTATACATTTCCTAGGCATTCTATAATATGCCTAATTTCACACAATGATAGTATCATACAAAATTTTATCATCTCTCTCTCTCTCTTAGTACCAGCACCTGAAATTGTACTTGCAAAACAACCAGTGTAGGAACAATATTGTACAATGATCCTTAAAAGCTTCTGAATTGTTTGAATTTTAAATAACCTAAATGAGTTTTCTTTCTTTTTAACCATTTTACTATTTTTGTGAATGAAAACTGAACCTGGGTTTTGTTATAGTCTTCTCTATCCTTTTACATATTAATTTATATTTGGTTTGGTTCTGTTCCAATATTTAAAACAATTTCTTTCACAACCATTTTCTTAAAAGTATAATTTTTAAAAGAAAACATAGAAAACAAAAAAGGAAAAGAAGAAAAAGGATTCATTGGTCATTGTTTATAGAAGAAATTAAAGTTTGCAAGCTCTGGAATACTATTCACTTATACATCCTCATCCTTCTTTAAAGAGTATAACTGACACACTGTGTCTACAGTAGGAATCCTCCACCATTAAGATTAGTTGTAATGGAGAAAAAACTGAAAAATTTGTACTATCTTATAAAGTTCCTAGATTTAATACAATATTTATAATGTTTCATTATAGTTATCTTTTCTTCGGAGTAGAGAATAGCTTCAAGTATATTGTATTACTTTTAATTTTAATAACAGTTTTTGATTCTCTTACTTCCTTTTTTGAAAAAGTTCCAATCCCACCATGAGATATATTGTTGTATCTCTGAAATTTCTGTACTCTTGGTGCCACCACTGCATAGAAATGACAAAAAGATAAAAAAATATTAAATTCACTAATGTCACTTGCTTACTTAAGGCAGATCTGTAAAAACTCTGTAGCCATTCACATCAATGAGAAAAAGCAATAGTTTTTTAAGTATAACACACTTTACTGACTTTAATTTTTTATATATGTTTTCCATTCCTTTTTAATTCCTGTTTTACACATAAAGATGACTGCAAGCAGGTTTATAATTAAGTCCAGATAGCTCTAGCCACTAATTTTATAAAAATGTCCAACAATTGGTTATAAAATAGTTGTGGCTGTACTGGAGCTTTTGCCTGTTCTGTAGGTTAAAATACAACTTTTCTTTACAATTTATTGAACCAGTTTCAAAGCAGAAGCCTAACCTCATAATCCTCCATGTTGACTTCATCTGGCTTTATCATTTGAATTTTGGCTTGAGCCACTTTCATCACATTACGGCATCTTAGAAAGTAAAAGTAAATGAATTAATGAAGATCATATTAGCCATGCTTCAGAGCAACAAGCATGAGAGTAATATTCCAGGCAAAGAATTGATAGCTTTCGTTTCAGATATACCTGCTACTCCCTACATTTATTTAAAAATAAGATCAGCCTGTGTGAAATGATGGTGCAGTGGTTAGAATTACTGGCTGACTGACTCTGCCCACTGCCAAGAGTTCAATCCTAACCAGCTCAAGGTTGATTCAGCCTTCCATCCTTCTGAGGTTGGTAAAATAAGGACTGATTGTTGGGGGCAATATGCTGACTTTGTAAGCCACTTAGAGTGCTGCAAAGCACTATGAAGTGGTAAGTGCTATTGCTATTGGGAGCAAGGCTTTAGATCGAAAACTGTATTTTGATGTGGGGCGGTGCCAGCTTGACCTCTGGCATCTATATGGACAAACAATGCAATTTTATAACAAAAATTTTGGCAGTGGTTTACAATTGCTTACTTCTGAGGGCTGAGAGGGAACTAATAATTAAAGATTTCAGTTTGTTTTTCAACTGAATTGTACAGCTTTTATGTTGTACAATTATATAGTTATACTGAAGTTGAAAAAAATTCTGAATTATCTGATTTTTTTACATCTCAAAAACTTGGTATTTTAACGGGGTGTGTATAGTTTACTTTTTATATCCACTGTGTGATCAAATGAACACCATACACTTTTCTTTGCTTCATTTAGATAAAGTGGGATAACTCTTACCTAAAAAGTGCACCAGACTATTTCTATATTAAGTTATACATAATGAAGTGTCACAAGATGGAGCTATAGTACTGTTTCTAAACAGTTTAAGTATGATATTATAGTTTTTCTTAAACCTTTCAGTATTACTGAATATGAAACAGTATTTCTTTCTACCAAGAATACATATGATTGTTTCATATATGTTCCTGAGGCATGGAAGGAATATTCAAATAAAATATATTAATAATGCACTTTATTTCACTAACATTTAGCATAAATGAAACATTAACTATATTCAGATTTTGTAATGGAATATAGTCTGGTTTACTATGAATTAGAAAAATAACTATTTTTACAGAATGTTCTTTAAAAAAAAATCTGAACCATTTACACCAAAATATTTAGATAGTTTGATATTCCTTAAGAATCTTTGTTTAAATATTTTTCATGCAAGCCTCCTTACATAGTTACCTTTCATCAAAGCTCAAATTGTGATCTGCAAACTGCTCCAGCAATGTTCGCTCAATTATTTTCTTTGGCGCCTGATTCTGGATGAAGTATACAATTGCATGATGCAAACGATAATCACGCTCAGGTGGTGTGTCTTCTTGGGCCAGTTTGAGTAATCTTGCATATTCAAATTTTATTGCCTTATACAAAATAATGAAATTAAATGTTACTGAATTGTCCACTTTCAAAACTAAAGATCTTACTAGACACATTAAAATTATATATAAATGTTAAAATAACAAACAGAGGTTGAATTGTGTGATTAAACAATCCTTAAAACAGGCTCCTATTTAGCATTTCTTTAGAAATAATGTTTGGATTGCAAATTTTGTTTTTGTGTTG
Organism: Vipera ursinii; assembly: GCF_947247035.1. Taxonomy (NCBI): domain Eukaryota; kingdom Metazoa; phylum Chordata; class Lepidosauria; order Squamata; family Viperidae; genus Vipera; species Vipera ursinii. Next base: position 45,730,951 of record NC_139514.1, on the reverse strand, counting down.
ATCTATAACAAAAATCTATTTAAGTTAAATATTAACTTTTATTTCTAAGAAAAACGGATTTTTTTAAAATAAGAAAGCATAGTATCAGATTAATATTTTGTATTGCACTGTATAGTCCAAACATTTAGTTCTATATTAGCACTGGACTGCATCCCAACAGTGCTTAATAAATATGCATCTGGTAGAGTACAATTAACAAGTTACAATAAATATAATCTTTATACGCAAAGCATAGAAAAGAACTGAAGCATTTTTAAAGAAATCAAAAATGTTCCTTAAAAATAAACAGGATTCATAAGAATGTGCTATCATTGTTTCCTATAGAAACATAAAGTCATATATAATACTAATACAGTTAAAAATGTGACACAGAGACATAAAACAAAAACAAGGTAATGTATCATTGAATCAATATAATTTGAAACATGCATCTGGAATCTTATTTGTTTAGGAATGTAGGTCAGTTTCATAACATATATATTTATAATGAAAATAATGTAATAATTCCCATGCTATGTTTTAACTGAAAAGCAAGTATATTTTGGATTTATATGGTAGTCTACACGCAAGTTTATAACTATGCATATGACTCTTTTATCCATCCCTTTGTGCTGCTATGCAAATACCAAGATCTTAATTATTTAGGTTTCATATTAAAACTGAACCAGGAAATGACTGTTAACAGTTTTACAACTATGCAAAATATAATATATATCCTTTATTATATTTTGAATTAAATGTATCCAGATTTCAGTAAAAATAAATAAATATGTAATAATATAAAATGAAAGTGTGAGAGGAAAAGCTGTGAAACTTTTAAGAGATACAGCATTCATCTTTATATTATATAGCAGGGGTGTCAAACTCGCAACGTCACATGACGAGTTGCGACATATTGCGACTTTTTCCCCATTACTGGAGCTGGAGTGGGCACGTTTTTGGCATGATGCATCCGGCCCATGGGGCAGCAGTTTGACACCTCTGTTACATAGTATCTTCTATAATGGAGCACAAACAAGCAAATAAAGAAAATTTCTTGTTTTATGGGAATAAATCCATATCCCACCTGCTCCAGTCAGCTTTTATTCTCATTTTATTTACAAATACAGCTTTTCTGAAGTCATAAAAGTTTTACGGATGAGTAATTTTTTCTCTTTATTAATTTCTTTAGCTATCTCTAATACAATTTTCTTTATTTAGGTTCCATAGTTACAAGAAGAATATGAATTCTACCATGTTACAGGAATGTTGAATTCATTGTTCTTCTACTTTAAGATACATTAACAAGAAATTTTACACTTAACTTTCAGAATGATCTAAACCCACATCTGTTTTTGGATCAAAACAGTTTGTATGCTTTGCATTTTACATATATGTGTTTTTATGTTTGTTATCAGCAGAAAGAAAAGAGAAAAAAATCTTATCGGTTGTTACTTGTGCTAGGACAGATGTAAAATGTAATTCAAGCAATATTGATTGATATATCTATTAATCTATTGACAGATCTATGTGCCTAATTAAAAAAATGAGAAAAGAAATGGGAGTCACAAATTTAACTGTTGGATTTTGAAGTTACTATAAATGTAATGCAAGAGGCAGGTTTAGGCAATTATAATAGAAAGCAAGTCTACGTGTAGTTAAGTTTAAAGGACTTAACTTTATAGCATAATAATTGTTTCTCCTAATGAGTAAATGTACTAATATCATATGTAATTTCATCAATTTTCTGTGCATAGTTTACTAGATAACCACCAAACCCCTCTTTTTCTCATTTAGTAAATATACTGTATACGCAGCCTACTTTCTTAATGGCCCTGAAAGTTTAAAAATAGTATTAAAATAATCATATTAAAATAATCATATTAAAAACAAACTCCTATTATTTAAACCATTATTACCAGTGAATATCTGAATTAGGTATTAATTCTTAAGCAGTATCATTTGTCCACCTACTGAAATGTGTACTGGTTTCCAATTTTACTGATCTCAAGGAAAAGTAAAAATTACATTAACAGTTATAAAAATACTACCAACTACGGATGATGAAATTTCAACAAAATACATTTAAATGTACACAAACTAAAAATTCAAAGAACAAATTAAAGTACAAAAACAGTCAGAAAATGAAAAATTGAAAGTATTGATTGTACCTGAAAGAACCCTGCTTCTGGCCCACACCTGTCATATATATGCGTGGCTTTACCTATAGCCATTATAATACCTTGCATGTTCGGGGTCAGCATAACCTGTCACAGGAGATTCATATATATATATGTATATATATGTATATATTGAGCAATGAAAAATATAAATTCAAGTCAGTATGTGCCTTCACATACTCATGTCATATAGAACTGCATGCACAAACTGCAGCGGCAAATGTTTAGATTTTTCTTCAGTGGTTTCAATATTCTAGGTTATATCACCTTAATTTACCTGATCTAAATTTATGTCTAATTAACCTCAGACATTTAAAAAAGTGTTTATCATTTCATGCACATGCAAATGGTCTTCTAAAGGGAAGTTAAATTTATTAGGTATCAGGGAACAATGAGGCACAGTGTAGGTTGTCTTTAATCATTCCACTCTTAGTCTGACTCTACATCACTCTACCAATAACTATATGAGCTTCAAAGTGAGAGAACCTATGGAAAGTTAGATGTCCCTATGAATATCTCCATGGGTGGGAACTGAGCCGTGGTGATTACTTTCATGATCAAAAACGCTGTGTACTGTTTATGGACACTTGATCTACAAAAGCCTCATTTTCTTAAATACTTTTCGATGTATACCATTAATTTATAATTTAAGAGAGATCTGGTAAATTCCATGAAACAATAAAGACACTTTGTGACTCACCTTGTTTTGGGAATTAAGAAGAGGGAAAAAAACTAATCTTAAAACAACATCATCAACAAGAATGATGTTGATGTCAATACCACTATCTTAAAGGATTTCGACTTACCAACACAAAGCTTAAAAATATTATGATTTAAGAAGATTTTAGATTTATAAAAGGATACTAATTTTTAACTATATGACCACCATAGCTGGTATATATAGAAAGTCCAACATTATGGGTAAAATTTTGGGGGATGCTAATATATTACTTGACAAAGAAATCACTTTTTTTGCATATTCTATTGTGACTGGTGTATGACTTGGGAGACATGGGACTGGCCCTTCTTATGTACAATAACAGAGTATTATTCTTAAAGCCTAGGCTCAACTCTTAATTTTTGTATCAAAACTGGCTATGCACTTTTTAGCTTTAATAACTAAAGCTTTATCTCTGTATGTGTCATGTTTAACTGTTTAGTCTTCCTTAGTTCTTTATTGTTTTTTATTTTTTATATTTCAAAAAAATTATAGGTGAGAAATGTTTAGATAATAATACTCAACTGAATTTGTGGTTTGTATATTGAAATGTCGTGACAGACCTTTTGGCAGATTTATAGTATCACAAACACAATGTGCAAAGTCTAAATTTATATATATGGATAAACTAAGTTTAATTTTATATCATGCAAATAAATGTGCCATTAGAAACAAAGCAGCAGCAGTTTCTGGTTTGGTCAATATCAAAAACAAACTGAAGTTAAGTTTGTTAAAAAGCAAAAGCTAGTTAACTTCCATCATGTGCAAGCATGCCAAAGGCTTATCAGGCACCTATGTACAGCACATGAAAGATGTAATAGTTTGTGACCAAGTTGAAGATGATACCTCATCATCATACCCCCCTTCCTCTGACTCAACCACGTACGTCCCTATATCAGGAATCGTCACGTCTACAACTTTTTGATTTGGAGTTGTTCCAATTGGGTCATTATGAGAATTCTGTAAATTAAAAAAATAAATGAAAACAAAAATAAATTTGATAACATATTTATCAAAATATCTGATAAATTGCAGTCTCAGTGAGAACATTATCAATCTTATTCCATTTTTATATGTATTCTTAATTTTTAATTATTTGTTTTTTATCAGGGAAGTCTTTGTACGAAATATTTTAAGAAGCCCACATCATCCAAAAGGACATGAAAAGTTTTTGGGGAAAAGACTTACCAAAGAAGTAATGGACATATTTCATGCACATGGATTTTCAAGGGCAGAGATGGGTTAATTTGCTTGGTTGGGGGTTTTGGTCTCTGGGTTTTAGATTTTGTGTTTTTTTTCTTCAAAATGATGAGAAATCAATCAGAGAATTTTATGTTACAGTTTTAAACTTTGTATTAATTTTTGCTGTCAGAGTGCTCATTTAAAAATGCACTTTAAAATGAAAATGCTTGCAGTAGTAACATATATTTCATATTCAGACTATGAACAACATTACTTTGTCTTCCTTTTTCTTAACTGTTTATGAAATAGAATAATCAATTGCTGTTTTGTCAGTCGTATCCGACTCTTCATGATCCCATGGACTCCATGGACCATAGCACGCGAGGCTCCTCTGTCAAAATCATTAATAGATAACCCCAAATAAATGATGCTATATCATTCTTAATTAGTACCAACAAACAGGCCTGCTTGTTGTAACCCACATGAATATGAACAATTTTTTATGTATAATGACTTCCAAGGTCCCTTCCAATTGTTATTCTGTTATCTCCCTGTTCATTGGTATGCTATTTATTGCTACATTTTATAAACAGCTCTATTTCCAGATGCTCTGAGCATATTTTGTATCAACAAATTTAATCAAATATAACTCCATCCTGATTTTATTTATAATTAGTTTATAATTTGTTATTTGAAAGTACATATAAGCTTTTGTTATGATACTGAATCTGGTTAAGGAATGCTACCCATATTTCCTTATTAATTTTTATTTGTTCTTATCTATAGTTTCTGAATACCTTCCCCTTCAATACAACTTCCTCCAGTACTTCTTCCTTTGAAGCATAAGATTAGTTTTAAAATGAAGTAATATGAAAGCATTTTAAATATAAATTTCAAAGAAACTGGCACCTTGCCATTTGCATCTATAAACTGATATTGCTAAGAATATCAATCCAAGAAAGTAACGCTTTTCTGTTTCAACAATTAGACATATAAGACTTTGATTTCAAGTTCATCAGCATCTGCAGCAAGGTCATGTCAGTTCATTTAGTCTTTTGGCCAGCTATATGTTCCAAAAGCAAGTTATTCTCAAAATTCACTTTTTGTGATATCTTGGCTACTTCAGGAAAATAGCAAATTACAGAGATGATTTTATACAGCATTTTTTCCATCTTGTGAGAAAATAAGTTTAATATTTCTTTTCACTCATGCAAGGCACTTGAATGGCCTTACTAATATCTGTATCAAAAAAAAACCCTTTCGCTTTGTACCAATACAATGCTCAATGCTCTTCTGAAGAAACTGAGTCAGTGGAACATGCCCTTTTGTACAGTCCTTCTTCTGTAACCTTGCACAGTAGCCTCTCCTAATTAATTACTGGCTCTGAACTTACTATTGGACTACATCTCTGAGATAATGACGATGGCAAGATTCTTTTCTGTCAACACAGTTATTTTGTAGCTGACCAACTGTAAAATTGTTTCTGGATGTAACATCCAAGGACATGATTTTATTATTTATTTTTCTTATTCTTGTCTTTGAAATTAGTTAACAGAAATAATCTATATCTACTTGCCTGTTCTTTTCACTTAAAATTATTTTACATACGTTATCATTATGCAGTAACAGAAAATATTGTTTCTGTTGTAACTTATAATAAAATCATAACTTTTCTAGTTACTTTCCTATGATCTTTAACAGTAGAAACAACTTAGTACTCATATCCAAGTAATGCAACATAAGAGGGCTTTAAATATCAATCTCATACGAAGGCAATTTTGAAATAAACCTGTTTGCTTATCAATGACACTCGCAGATACAGAACTTTTATTATACACATTAAAAAACTACAACTTTACACTACTTTTTGACATAATCGCTATTCAAATTGAGGCACGTCATAATGTCTTACAAAGTTTTGAAATTCCTTAGTAGTAGTCAGTCGCTCGGTGCCAAATCTGGGCTATGGGTGTGTGTGTGTGATCAAAAACTTCCCAACGGAACTGCTTCAAAAGTTCTTGGGTATGTCTAGCGGTATGCGGGCGAGCATTATCATGAACCAACACACTGGAAGTGGTGGCATAGAAAATCCCACCAAATGTGAAGATGCCAAAGGAGTACGGCTAGAGAAGTTCATGGAGCATGGTTCGACCATCCATTCAGAAGTCTATTGTGAAACGTTACAAAAACTCAGATGAGTCATCTATAACAAGCGTCGGGGCATGCTAACTTCCGGTGTGTGTTGGTTCACGATAATGCTCGCCTGCACAACGCTAGACGCACCCAAGAACTTCTGAAGCAGTTCCATTGGGATGTTTTTGATAGCCCAGATTTGGCGCTGAGCAACTACTAAGATATTTCAAATCTTGTAAGACGTTATGACAAGTACCTCAATTTGATTGGCAATTATGTCAAAAAGTAATGTAATGTTGTAGTTTTTTAATGTGTATAATAAAAGTTCTGTATCTGCAAATGTCTGTCATTGATAACAAAACGGAGGTTTATTTCCAAACTGCCCTTGTATTTTTACCAATTCTTTCACCTATATGCAAGGTCAAGAGATTTAAAACATTTGCTGAAAGCCTAATTCAAGCCAATTTTCAATTTCATCTGACAAAAATATGCTGTTATTTTATTGTCTAATAAGATACCAGTACTTTGGTCTCATCAAGAAAATTTTGCCAAGAAAACATACGGTAGTTTTTTCTTGAAACATGATGAAAGGAATCAAGTAATCTGAAGGCTTGCCATAAAGTGACATAATTAGCTAGTAATACCTAATGTAAAATAATAATTGTTCACAATCTTCTACAACAGTTTCTATCAGTCAATTAGGGAAGGAAACAACTCTCTGAGGGGACTGAAAAAACAAATGGAAGCTCTTGTACATACAAAGTACTAAAACAGAACTAATGGGATTGTTTTAATGCAAGCCAAAATTAAAGAACATATATATTAAGGATCTCACCATATGCATAATAGTTTCAGGATTCTTATCTTCTTGTTCAGTAAATGCTTTTGTGATTGCTCGTATAGAGTCTTCTTTTAACTGTTTTGAGAAATCAGCTGTTGAGGGCTGTTCCAAATACTCAGGTTCTTCTCCATGATTTTTGGGGAACAAAAAGGAAAAGTCTATTATAAATATATTAGCATGGTATCTATTTGGGACTTGATTTAATTAGTAGCAAAAAGAAACACACTTGAACGTTCTATTTGAAGTATTAGCTGCTATTAGGCGTAGACAGATTTAAGGCAGTATATATCAAGTACAGATGAATACTCTTGTTCTTGGGCATTCATGGCATAGCAGATTATGTGTGCTACTATAGTTTGATATTATTAATTATAATACTGATAAAAGAAACATTATAAAATTGTTTTCTTTACTAACCTTGGGCAGTAGATGATATAGGCACCCTGGGCATAGGGGATATTTTTTCTTGTTGAGCTTTCAGAGAAACCTGTGCATCCCATTCTTCCAACTCTTTTTCAAAACGTTTATTGTCTTCTTTAACAAAATCTTTTAAATCAGGAGGTAAAGTCTCCAATCCAACAATCAGATGCCCAGTTTCCTTGTTAAATTCCTCTGTAAGAGATAAATGTATAAGGTCTTTCAGAATATCAAATCTTTATGAATTTCATCTACAGGTGACAGTTCAGACTTTATAAGTAAAGGGGAGACTAAACCTTTTTAAGTCCTTTTTTTAAAAAAAAAACTTGACTATTATTTAATATTATTCACTTCCTTCCATCTCTACCAGAGGTCCCCAACTTATAGGCCGTGGCCCACCACCGGGCCATGGCCTCTTGGCCACCAGGCTGCGTGAATAGCTGGCCAGCGCTTGTGCATGCTCAACCCCCTTTGCACCAGTGCTAGCCAAGCTGTGAGTTGTGTCGTGCTGGCGCTAGCCGAGCCATGAGCCTCGCACGAGCGGTAGAAGCCCCATTTACAGAGTGTGCATGCTTGCGTCCCCGTTCACATGCATATGCGCAAAGCCACATTAGCATATGTGCACTTGTGTGCATAAAGGTGCCTGCCCCTCCCATTCCCACTGGGCTGCCAACCCAGAAAGGTTGGGGACCCCTAATCTATATAATGGTTTGCAGGTGGGTTAGTCAACCTCTTATTCATTCACTATCAATGCTTTGAAAAGCTTTAAGTGAACAATTTTTCAGCAAGAATTTGAGACCAGAAATCAGCTGGTTTAGTTTCTAAAGTATATGTGGGTAACTGTTCTTTAGGCAACTGTATGGAAAGGATTGAAGAAAATGGAAGCAATGCAATAAACAGGACATTTCTCCCCTGCCTTCCCCTGTAGCTCACAATGTATTTATACATGTACATACCTGCTTTACAGGATTGTTTTCAATAAAAACTCTTTTTTACAGAGGCCTTTGTTTACAATTCAGCAGTACCCAAAGTGAATTGCAACAAAAAATTTAGACAGGCATGTTCAGATTAAACTATAGTTTCCTTGCCTCTCTAGATCTCAAGCAATATTAAGTATTATAATGTGATTTGTTAAGTAATATGAATATTGTAATATATTAAATTATTCCCACACAGGGAGAAACATTATATATTACCTTGTATAAAAAGTGGTTCTTTATCATTGATATACATTAAACAATAAGCACTTGCATTCCTATAACCACCAAATGAGTCACGCTCAAGCTCTTCCCAAGTAGATTTTGTCACAGATATATCGTTGTACTTCATCCACCTCTGTTGATAACTGTCATAAATATATGCCCAATAATGACCTGCATTAGCCTGGCCCTCATGAACTAACACCGCATGTAACCGATAAGGAACCTAAATCAAATAAAATCAAGATACAATGTATCAGCAACATAATAAAAATGCAAGAATGTTTTTGTTTTTCTGCTCATGCAAAGCTGTGCAACTACATTTTGGCAATAATAGTGATGTTTCTACTGCAGACTCTCCAGAATTTTGTTATGCTCCCATAGAGAGCATTGTATCTCCCTTTGAACTTATATACTGATTATGAATGGATGAGACAGGCAATATAAAACACATGAATGAGGTATTAACTATATCTGATAAAAAAGTTTCATGCATTTTCTTTCACTCGCCAATACCTGAAGTATTTCACAATAATTGACCATTGTCATGTTTAAAAAGAGTATTAAAATCTATTTTATTTTCCAGTTTGACTCTGCATACGAATTTAGCAGACTGCCTATAAGCAAAAGGATTCTTGGAGAATAATTGATACATTTTGTATTTTTGTTGTTAACTAGACTCTATTACTTTCCTAATATATCATTTCAGAACTGTTTTATATCCACACAAATTCAACTTCAAGTTATGAATGGTGAACTAAAATAAATTACATAAATATCGCTACAAACTGAAAGTGTCAGAATCACTCTTATCTCTTGAAAAAATGGGATTGGAAAGTACATGACTAGGACTTGTTTGTGCTGAAGATTCAAATCTTAATCTCCAAAAACATAGGCATTTTACTTTAGACTCTTAACATGTACAAAGTATATCACTAATAAATGTTGTATTATACAGAAAGAGTACTTACTTGCAACATTGATTTGTCAGAGTACATTAGCTCAATTGTTCTCTGTATTCTAGCTATGCTTTCCTGCAAATCTAAAGTAAAAGAAGAAATGTCATCTTCTAAAATAATTATTGTGAATGATCTAAAATTGAATTTCTGTAAATAAATTGTATCATAACATTAGCTTGTTCAATATCAATCATGTATCTTTAACCAACCAGCCATCCACTCACCCATCCAATTAATAAAGGTGCTGCCCATTTATCCAGTGAACTCTGGGTGGCTATATAAATTTACTTTTTATTCAAATACTGTTTTTTATTACATCATCCAAATGTTGTTTCTGTCAATGCTGCAAACATTGACATGTTTTTGCACTGACAATATAAGAGGCAACCTTTTGCTTTGTTTGGTTTTGAATCACTAAAGCGCAGGAGGAATGCAACCTGGATGTTTTGACGAGATAAGGGATAGCCGCTTCAGAAGGGAAGTGAAACTTCGTGTGTTAAATTAATTGGTAAATGTGATTCATGACGTGTAAATAAGGGAGGGAAATTCTGTATGATGTGGTGTGTTAAGGGGAGGAGAATTCAGATTCTGGCCTCCACCCATGAGTGTCGATGCTCCATTTTCATTATTATAGACTTTTTTGAAATACACAATCATGCAGTGTACTTCAATCTGTCTTATTAATCGGAACCATGACAGTTTCATTCTTTATATGTAATTTCACAAAATACATTATACCTTTGGAAAACAATAGGAATATCTGACTTCCAGGTTTCCCTTTCGGATTTTTTTTTTATTAAGGCAAACTCCGAATTTGTACCTCTAGTGTCGTTTTCCACCTCTTTTCTCCAACGGTGTAAACAGCCTTCTAATACTGACAGCTCTTCTTCAGTTATGTGCCGTGGTGCTGGATGCATGGGTAGGTCTGGAGGAATCCGTGACTGTGTAAATGGCTTGTGTATAACTGATCGCTGTGCAGGTGATGTGCTCTGTGTTTCTGTAGAAGGCCCCTGTTGTTCTGCTGTGCTACATTTGTTAAGAAAATGAAAAAATCATTGAAAAGTAACAAAAGCAATGTATTTTTCCAAATTTTAATATTATTAATTTAATTATACTGTATTGATAGAATTAAACCACCAATAAATATACTTAATATTTGTACCAATTGTTCATATATATATATATATATATATTTCCGTGAGATCCAAACCAAAAAGAACAGTTGCTATTATTTTTATTAAAAAAAACTAAAAATATGTTCCTGGTATTCCATCCCCATCCTTCATTTTTCTCAACATTTACTATTTCAGCTTTTGGAATCCTTTTGATCCCAACTATAAAGTTATTAATTTTCACAAATTAAGAAAGTTAAAATACATCTTTATTATCTTTAATTGTGAACAATTTCATTAAATGTTCAGTAATGTGATATCTTTTTTGTTGCAATTTAAAAATATATTATGACCAAATCCATTGGTAGTACCAACCGCATAAGGATGCACATACAACAAAAAAGTTTTCAAGATCAGTTTTACAAGATGAGGAAATGTTTATATTACTTACACATTTAGTGACTATAGGTAGTCCTTGACTTACAAAAGTTCATTTAGTAAACGTTTAAAGTTACAACTGCACTGAAAAAAGTGACTTATGAAAATTTTTCAGTTACAATCTTTGCAGCATCCCCATGGTCATGTGATCAAAATTCAGATGCTTGGCAACTGGTTTGTGTTTACGACTGTTGCTGTGTCCCAAAGTCATGTGATCACTTTTTGCGACCTTCTGACAAGCAAAGTCAATGGGGAAGCCAGATTCACTTAATAACCAAGTTACTGACGTATCAATTGTTAATTATTCACTTAACAACTGAAGCAAGAAAAGTCGTAAAATGGGGCAAAACTCACTTAACAAATGTCTCACATAACAACAGAAAATTTGGGCTCAATTGTGTTCATAAGTTGAGGACTACCTGTAAATGATTCAGGAAATTTAACAAGAAATATTCAACACCTCTGAGGCAGTTTTACCTTGGTATTGCATGTGTTGACAGAGGACCACTAGGAACAGCACTAGTACTAATATCCTCAATAGGAGATGTGCATACTGGTTTACTTGATGCAAACTCCAGCGCATACTGTAGGACATCTACCAAAGGGAATCGTTTAGGACCGGAACCATAGCTTAAATATCTGCCAATATATATCAAACGTTCTCATTAAAAGTGTTCTAAACACACTCATTTTATCAATCACACACAACTGTGATTTCTAACAATGGACAGTACAGGTCTACAAAATTTCTACAAAACAACACAAAGAAGATAGATGACTTACAGCCAAGTAAAATCTTTGTCATAAGTAGCTGCTCAGCCAATCTCAATGTATACATGTTGTACTTTGATAATAAAGGTTCATTCATTCAGCTGCCATTTAGTACTTTTAATCTGGATTAAAAGATTATTTAATTGATACCCTCTTGGTTTATTTTAATGCCAAGAGGCATCAATTAAAATTAGCCTAAACTCATGAAAGACAATAAACACAAATAACTTCTGGCAGAGAAAGCTACCTATAAGATATGAAATTTAATTTTTAAAAAGTCAGTAAACTAACTTCTATTATTATCTTCTGCTGGAGAATGTTCTATGTTACCTTTCTAATCGCTGCTGCAATACTGTGAGGTATTCTTTCAATCTCTTGATTTCATCTCGTTTTATTCGTGTAGTTTCTCTGTTTTTATGCATATACCTGTTAGAAAAAAAACAATTATGATTCATCTGCAGCATAGTTTAGCAATGTGGGTGATTAACACTTCTGCTTACCATTAGTGACATTGCTTAATTCTGGAATTCTGTGCTTAATTGAAATAGGTGAAGAAATTCAAGTCTGTTCCTTGCTTTCCAAATATGATAACATTACATTTTCAATTGGTCAAATATTATATATATAAATATATAAAAAGGTGGCCTTCATATGTTCAAAATTGAAATATATTCTAAAGCAAAAGGCAACTGCTTCTGAAAAGCTTTTTAGAGGTATGACAAGGAGGTTGCAAACTAGTAAAAAAAATCCTGTTTATTGTTTCACCTTTATCCAGATCCAAAGCTTTTATTTCCAGGGTCATATCCAATATATTTACTTTCAGATATTACTCATCTAAAAGAATGATTAAATTTTTATGTTTTAAAATTTTCTTTATGTTTTAAAATAAAGTTTTACAAAGTGTTTATAAGTTTTGTAAGATTTGTATTTTTTAAAAAATTACATTTCTATGTACCAGAGTGCGTACAATTAGAAGCCATAGCAATGACTGAATGAACAAAAGCTCTAGTTCTCTTGTAATTAATGCAAGCCTCCTAATTCATCAAGTTTTCTTTTAAATTTTTTTTTGCCTCAATGAAAGAACAGTCACAAAAATAACCCAAGTTTATGATGTTATTGACCAACAATTAATTCCCCCCTAACAGAAAACACAAAGAACAATATAAAAGCATAGCTGCATTTCATCCTTCCATAATCAGTGACACTTTTGATGAGCAGCCAAAATTTTGGAACCTGTTATATAATTCTAAAATTTGTCCATAGAGGGAACACAAAAGTCTCCTAAGCAACAAGATATTTTATGAATCATAGGATATGACAAAGTTATCGTGAAAATCCGTAGAAAAGATTCAGTAAAGGAAAGCATTTACTTTCAGTAAAGAAATGTTCAATTATACCTCCTCCACAAAGGCAACCCTCCCCAAGTCCTGCCGTGCTTCTCATCATGGCAGAGCTGGTATTCCTGGGAAGGATGAGTGAAGTGTTACAAATATATGCTAAGAGGATATACTGTATGTCAGGTGGGGACATCCTAGTTGCCCAGCAAAAATAAGCAAACACCTATATTGGACAGCAGTGATATAAGGCAGATGACGACTTTAGATAATGACAAAGGCATCAATCCACACTGCACAGAATATAATGGTAAAACATTCCTGCAATTTTACCAAGAAAACCACATGCATGGAAAGTATAGAATGATTTAACAATATAATGCTGGATGATGGGGCTCCTTAAGTCAGATGGCAATCAACCCAATACTGAGGAAGAGCTAAGAATCTTCCTGAATATTAATTACGTTTATATGAGTGATTTAAAGCTTTCATAATTTGGCATAGGGGGGGGGGGAAACCCTGAAAGCTGCAAAGCAGAAACGTGAAAGCATGAACATGGGAAAATGCAACAGAAATGTGAAATGAAACAAACGTAAATTGACATCTTAGGCAATAGCGAAATGAGATGGGCTGATCAGAAGTTTCAATCTTTCAGTCAGAAAGACTATTTCACACTATTTATTACTAAGGATATAAAAAAAAACAATGAAGGAACGTGTTGCTTTTATAGTTAACAAGTGTACAGCAAGCACAGTACTTGGTTACAATGCAATCCATGACTAAATTCCGTGTTGCTCTGTGATAACCCTTTAATATGATGATCACTCCAGTTTATGCTCCAATTCAAAGATGCAGAAGAAGAGTGTTATGACCAAGCTCACTTTGAAATCAGGAGACAATATATCTGTTGCTTGTGACTGAAGACTAAAATGCCAAAGTTGGAAATATTAAAAAGGGGGAAATGTAGTTAGTTGGATTGTATGCTTTATGAAACTGAAATGAAACAGGAGAACAAGTTATCAATTTCTGCCACTCCACTAATTTCTCCGGTTAATACTGTCTTCAATCATACAAAACAAATGGCATATATAAGAAAGAAATATATTATTGCTATATGATTGCTACAAGGAGGCAGAAAAGCTCAGCTATAGCACCAAAGACATGGCCAGGTGCTGGCTACGGAACAGATCACAAACTGCTTGCTCATGTAGAAGTTTCGAGCTAAGCTAAAGAAGAGAAAGAAAGCCCGTCAATTTACCTAATCGGATCTTGGAACATATACCCACCATCGTCAAAGAAAACACGAGGATCATTTCAAAGTCCTGAATCTCATTGATAAAGAACCAGAATTATGGAATGAATTGAAGTCATTAAGAATGAATGTGAAACAATTCATTGAAGGAAGAAAAGAAAAGAAACTGAATGTCAGAACAGCAGAAATTGTCGAGGCAGAAACCTCAGAAAGGAACGGAGAAAAAAAAAGAGTTTCAGAAAACTCTTAGAAAAGACAACATTACAGCAATATCGATAGAGATACGGAAGAGAGAAACACACAAGGAAAAACAAGGAATATCTTTCAAATTTAATAAATAAAGATCTCTGAACTCAGGAGGAGTTTCCAACCTCAAATAGATATGCTAAAGGATGCTAATGGACTGATAATAATCTATTGGAAGAGGTCAATCTACATTCCGATACCAAAAAAAGAAGGCTAAACAGAGTATGCAAACTATTATATAATACACTTAATTTCACATGCTAACAAAATAATTATTAGGATCATAGATTAAAGCCCTATATGGAAAAGAGATGTTCAACCTCTAATTTTTGTCACAAGAAATAATGGGAATAAAAAACAAACGGAGAGTATATTTTGTCACAATCCTATATCTAACTGTAGCAACTAGATTATTCTCTGAATATTATATCCCAAATTATATTACCCTGCTATCAAGTTCTATAAAGAGCTGTACCTGTCCAGGTATAAAACCGGAGGGAATTCTAATTTGTTGTGTATCTTTTCTGGCCTTCCCAAAGCTTGATTGAATTCAAATCTTGAGAGCTCAAAGGTCAAGACCGGAGGTAGCTCAGTAAACCAGTGCTGGCAGAAAACAGAAGAAAAAAAAAGAATTTCAATCACATCAATTTTTTTTAAAAATTAACTGTCCATATAGAACATATTTCTATGTTCTAAGAACAAATGTATTTTGCAGCACAGATTGATACACTTAAGTCTTACCCAACTTGGTGACCTTAGATGTGCTGGACTACAACTGTCATCCTCAAACAATACATTCAAGCTATCCATGTTACTGGCAGATGCTTTTTTTAAATGTGGGGGAAATGATATATATGCTTTCAAATAATGCTTCTACTGTTAATAAGATCCAGATCTTAATAAAAATGGCAGTCAATTAAATATATGTTTGAACAATGATATTAAGGAAATTCATAACAATTACAAACTATGTTGAAACTACAATTACATTATAATTGTAGTCCACATACGCTGAACTGTTAGCATATATTGTTTACCTTCCACAACTTTCTGAAACTAAAACCTGTTTTTAGCTTCCCATCTACTAATCTTTCATGTTAGATATGATCAAAATGACTACACAAACATAGTGTGGTATCAGTACCTACATTAATATTCTTATTTATGAAACTGGTTTTATTAAAAAAAGACTATACCTTGTCCAAGGTAATAATTGGTATTTCTACAGCAATCTATTTTTATATCATGATCAACAAATATATTTGTTTATTCAGTCCCTATTGATAGTTCTGTGAATTGATACTATGCAATCTGACTTGTGTTCAAAGTTAAAAATTGATTAAAGTGCTACAATAACACGTTAAAATTGAAAACAGCACTCCATACTTTTTCTTTTTTTTAGACATATATTTAATCTAATTTACTGACCTTGGAACATTATATCAAAATGTGTCAGATGCATACAAATTTCAATTTTGCAGTGTCTGTTTTCTAGAAAATGAACAGATCTGTTCTCTTTATTCCAACTCACTAGGCTGAATTTTGGATGGAGTAATTGCACTGAGAAACTCTTTAGTAAAGGTGTTGTCCTAGAACCTTAGAGAAGACCAGGACAAAAAAAATGGGAAAAATGTTAACTACAAAGAAAGCCCAATAGTTGTGGAGATATTTTTAGACACATTTCAGAAACTAACTCCTATTCAAAAAGTAACTTGCTAACAAACTTATCCACATACTTCCTTTAAGTAGCTACGGCATAATAGAAGGTAGTCCCTACAATAAGCTTAACCTGTGATTAAAAAGTGAACATTTCCACTAGTTGAAAGATCCAAAACATTGGTCTGGGATATTACAGATAGGAGACATTTCCATATCTATTCAGACATGAAATTTTTTTATCAAGTATGACTGCCGATTTGTTAAGACAAAAATCTATGTTTTAAAATTCTAACGTCATATTCCATATATTACAAAAATGCACATAATTCACATACAAAAATATATATCCATTGTCTGCCAAACAAAACTATTTGACCAACCTTTAATACCAACCATACACAACTGAATGTATTTTTATACAAGTGTTAAATATTACAGTAAACAGGTGGGGATTCTTCTTAAGTCCAATATTATTCATTTTATTAATGCATTCCTACCTGAACAACCTGGATTTTTTATGCTGGTTCTAATAACAACCCTGTCCTTAAGATGACACTCTAAGGCTCTCTATCTACATAAACAGCAAAGAACAAGAAAACATTCTGACTTGGACACATTTAAAACTCCAAAATTTGCATTTCTCAATTTCTCAATGTACGGAAGGCTACCTTGCTTCTTTAATACAGTGGATATAGAATACCCTGTTTTCAAATGTAAAATAATACGAGCAAGATAAATAACCATTTTTACCACCTTTAATACAACATAATTCCACTGAAAAACAACCTATAATCTTTTGGAGGGAAAATAACAATAAAAAACTTACAATAATGTGGTTGCTTAAATATGCATACCCTCTTATAAATAGGAAAGTGACTTTCAGAGTTAACCAACTGAAGGGGAGCTGACCAAGCTGAGCCCAAGGAAGATGTCAAGCACATCATCAGTCTCAAGTTTCTTTGTCACCCACACGAGATTTAAATCCAGCCACCTTGAATTCCCTTGACTCTTATCTAAAGCTTTGACCATTTGCTTTGACCATTAGTGGTTCAGATTCTTGTAGAAAGTGTTAGTGTCAGGACCCAGCCCAATCCACATCTTAGGAAGACAAAAATTCTTGGAGTCAGTTCTAGTCCAAAAGGAATCTTTACTAGGACATGCTTGGTTGTGGGAATACAAGACAGGACTTAGTATTGTTTTACAAATTGAAATTTTATAAAGGGTACCAGGTTCAACCTCACTTCCCTCAACCTCATTTGGTCAGCCCCCATCCTTCTACTTCATGTCATCCCTTTCGTGGGAAAGAAAAAAAGGAACTTCGAATCTTTATGGTTATTGCCTTCTTCCTCTCCCAAATTAAAAGAAAACACAAGCCAGATACCTTCCTCCCTTTTGATCCCCCCCAGTTCAAAAGGTTTCCTTGGTCTTTGAAATAACCTAAGGCAGGCTGAATCCACATATGCTCATCCTTCCTCGGGAGATGGCAGAATCCGTATGGGGGGGGATAATGTTTTAAACATACATTTATGAATGTGATATAAATGGATTCTGACATCTAGAATGCATTAAATCTATATTCATTTCAATCACTTTGGTTCCTGATTTCTTGCACCTGACACCAACCACATTCAAACTGGCATTAAAATAGAAGTCAGTACGCATTTGCCATCAATTAAAGTTCAGCTGCTCTAATGGGATTTTTCTTACATTTATTGAGTTGCCTTTTATAGCTAAAGCCATGATCTGCACAGAGCTTACAAAGCATCAAAGGAATTTCATTGTTGGAAGGTATTAGTCAGGAGCAGGGTACAAAACAATTCCCAGGCATTAGATATACTACAGAACACAGTGAAGACAGTCATCAACAAGTAGAAAAAATTATGGCACAACAGTGACATTACCAAGAATTGGATGTCCCTTCAAAATTGATGGAAAAAAAACAAGAACACTGGTCTAAGAGGGTGGCAAGAGGCCTACAGCAACATTAAAGGAGTGTGGCAATTTCTACACGTGACAACAATCTCCCAGGTTCTTCATATGGGGTAGGGTGGCAAGACGTAAGGCTTTTCTTACAAAGAAAAACATACAAGCCTGCAAAAACCTGACAAAAGCAAGTGGAAAAATGCATTATGGCTTGATGAGACCAAGGTTGAACTTTATGGCCATAATTCCAGAAAGTATGTTTGGTGGAAAAGTCAAGCACTCTGGTGGCAGCATTCTGTTTTACAGCATTCTGTTTTACAGCTGAAGCTGGAACTGGAGTTTTAGTCAAGGTGGAGGAAATTTTGAACAGTTGCAAATATCATTTTGGCACAAAACTGTCAGGCCTCTGCTAAAATGCTGAAGATGAAAAGGAATTTCATCTTTCAACACGACAACGACCCAAAACATACTTCCAAATCAACAAAAGAATTGCTTCACCAGAAGAAGATGATTCAAGTTTTGGGATGGCACAGTCAGAGCACAGACATGAATCCAATTGAAATTCTGGGGGAGTGACCTGAAAAGGGCTGATCACAGGAGATCCTCTTGCAATCTGACAGATTTGAAGTGCTTTTGCACAGTGGGCAAAGATTCCCAAGGCAAGATGTACCATGCTGATAGCCTCCTACCCTGAAAAACTGAGTGCTGTTAGAAAATCAAAAGGTGATTCAACAAACTATTAGTTTAAGGGTGTGCACACTTATGCAACCATGCTGTTGTATGTTTTTATAGTTATTTTTCCTTTTAAAAGTTTCAGTTTGTTTTTAAGTTGAATTATACAGCTTAAAGGTGTAAAAAATTCTGAATTGATCTATCTTGGTCTTTATTTTTTATATCTCAAAAACCTGGCCTTTTAACACATATCCTTTAAGTCTACATATCCACTCTATCTTTTTGAGTGAACATTGTGTAGTGGCCCATCAATACTTAATAATAAATAAATAAAGCTGGATGAGAAGTTAACAGAAAAACTAGCTGAGGTTATGGATGAAAAGCTGGATGAGAAGTTAACAGAAATAAGGGCAGACATCTTACTTGCATTTCAAGGCATGGCTATATGTATTGAGCGTTTGGATGAAAGAGTGGAAGATCTCAGCCAAAACAACATCAGATTAGCAGCAAAAATGTCAGAGACTGAGAATGTGGTGGAGAAAATTGATAGTGATTTGATCTTGGTACAGTATCACGAGATGGAGTTTGCTGTGAGAATCAGAGGCTTAAAAGAGGATCCTAAAGAAAATTTGAAGGAGATAGTTTCTGAGGCTCTGGAAGGGGTGCTGGGGCGACCAGCAGATGTAATCATGGAAGATATAGATAAACTTTTCCGTGTTAATTCGTGGATTGCAAGACAAAGGAAATTACCCAGAGATGTGGTGGTTTATTTTACAAAGAGAGCAATTAGAAATGAGGTCATTCAAGCCTCTTACAATACTAAATTTGCTGAGCAAGAAGTCTTGGTTTTAAAAGAGATCCCTCCAAGAATCTTGAGGAGGAGTTTGCTTTTTTAGCACAAGAATTAAGGCGACGTGATATTAAGTTCAGATGGGAGATACCAGTGGGTATGGTGGTGATGCATGAGGGTACGAGACATCGTCTTACTACAGTGATGCAGGCACGTGATTTTTACAGTAATGTTTTAAAAGCAACCCCCATACCACTTTTGGAATCTACAAAGAAAAATGGCGAGGGAGAGCCTCAACTACGTAGTGAGAATTTACGAGGTGCCGAAGGAACAACGCAGATAGAGGAGAAAGCTACAGGAGTGGATCAAATTTCAGTATCATCGGAAGAGGCTAGAGACCAGAGGATGACGCGTGCTGCTTCGAGACGAATGAGACGAGAGCAAGAACAAGACCAGCAGAAAGTCATGGGACCTCCAAAACGTACCTATAGCGAAGCTGTGGGAAGGGCGCGACCTAAGAATGCAAAGGGGATCTTGGAAGAAATGCTCCAAAAGCTTTGGGTTGCGAAGGATGGCGACAAAGTTTCTAATTTGGAATGTTAATGGTTTAAATTCACCGTAGAAGAGAAAGAAAGTTTTTCAATATTTAAAACAATTTAAGAATGATGTTATTTGTTTACAAGAAACACATATTAGAGTCATGGACCAAAAGTACTTATTAAATTCAAGACTGGGTGCACAATTTATTGCCTTTGCAACAGACAAGAAAAATGGAGTGGTTGTTTATGTTAAGAATACCTTGACAGTGGAGTTAATTGAAGCAGATAAACAAGGAAGATATGTTATAATAGAACTGTTAATAGAAGGTAAAAAAATACTTTTGGTTGGACTATATGCTCCTAATCAACAACAAGCAGACTTTTATAGTTTACTACACAGCAAGATTACTCAGTTGGATTATAAATCTCTTATTTTTATGGGAGATTGGAATGGTGTTTTGGACGTACAAATGGACAAGAGTGGTTCTTTTGAAAGTATTCCAAGTCATGCTAAACTGCTTAAATTCTTTTTTGAGATGAAGGATGACTTGGAACTGCGAGATATTTGGAGAGAAAGAAATTTGCA
The DNA here is from genome assembly GCF_947247035.1 of Vipera ursinii. Lineage (NCBI taxonomy): Eukaryota > Metazoa > Chordata > Lepidosauria > Squamata > Viperidae > Vipera > Vipera ursinii. The sequence goes on along the minus strand of NC_139514.1, from coordinate 45,710,021 downwards.
AGAAAAGGACTATACTTTTTTCCCCCGATAGATATTAATCTTTTTCTAGGATTGATTTTATACTAATTACCAATGGTTTTTTTGAAATTAATATGTATAAGGGTACTACTATTGAAATGGTCTGGGATGCTAGTAAAGCTTATATGAGAGGTGTGTTAATATATTTGAATAATAAACATAGATGTAGTCTGGAATTTAGTTATTACACAAGAATAAAAGGAAGAGATGAATCAATTGATAATTGAGGAAGAAAAAACTGCTTTTATTTCTTTGATACCGAAGGAAGATTAGGATGTCACTCAAGCAAAAAATTATAGTTAACAAATTAATATGGGACTAAAAAGTTTCATTTAGCATTTGAATAAGTACTGATGTGATATTTATATTTCTTGCAGTTATTTTATAAGAGTTAAAGTGTGATAGATTTAATAGTTTATTGTTGTTTGCATATGGTAGATTATGATTGTTTCTACTTTTATACCTTGTATTTAGCTCTGGGAATCATTTAGCATTTGAATAAGTACTGATGTGATATTTATATTGCTTGTAGTCATCTTATAAGAGTTAAAGTGCGATAGATTTAATAGTTTATTGCTGTTTGCATACGGTAGATTATGATTGTTTTTACTTTTATACCTTGTATTTAGCTCTGGGAAGTCGGGGAGGGGGGAGGGGGAGGGAGGGAGGTGTTGGGGAGGGTTGGGAAGAGGGGAGGGGGTTGGGAGGGGTTTTGTTTTGTTTTGTTATAAATAAAATGTACTGTAAAACTTTTCAATAAAAAAAAATACTTAATAATAAATCTCAAAGACAGAACACTCATAATAAGAGGATAGAATTACTTTTTATCAATTATCCTGCTGAATTTTTTTTTTTAAAAAAAAAAGCTCCAGGAAGGTTAAGGAGCAGAGAATTGTTACAAGCTTAATACAATCTCTTACCATTTTGTTCTTGAAAATATTTATTTTGCCCATGATAGTTCAAAGAAACACTATGCATAAATATTTCAAACAAAAATATTTTATTTTTCATTAAATAAGTTACAAAAATATTTTAGAAACCCTCCTCCTCTTTTTTTGCTACTGTGAAGAACAAATATGGAACAATGATGGGGTATATTCAGATATAGGTCAAATGAAGCCATACTACACTTAAGCTTTAAATATGCTGTGTAAAAGGAATTAGGTTTAATGGATGATAGAACCTGAACAAGGCCAACCTGAACTAGATAAGATAGCTTGAAGCCATGGCTTGAACTAAATATTGCTTAAATGATACAGAAAACTTTCTCTGAAGAGCTGTGGACTGAATATAACATTATTATATAAAGTTTTCACTAGGCTTTTCTCCCAACTCAACTGTGACTTATATACAACCAACATTCATGGAATGGTTTAATAGATCACAAAGATATTACACATTCTGAGAAACTACTTTAAATTTTAGATAACTATTTTGAGACAAACTATATAGACAGCTACGTTATAGTGCATCAATCAGATGTGGAAAAACAAGCTTTATTTTAACAGAACACTGATGCAGAAATGAAGTTTAGTATGTAAATTTACACTATTATATCTTGCTTTATGAATGTATTTTGTGTGGAAGTAAAATATGGAAATACGAATTGTTTCTGCTTTATTTTCTATTTTTTAAATTTTAATAAATGCCATAATAAAACCAATCACTCTTAAAAATAGTTCGAAACTCTATAGGAACATAAGAATGAAGTGCTTTGGGGAACCAAGGATAGAACATTTTGAGTAGACTAATTTATTATTTGGTTACTGATAAAGAAGAGACAATGAAAGCAAATCCCATTAAGAAGAATAGAAGGAAAAATTGGTTTAACAATTCACAAATACTAGTTTTAATTCGAAGAAAAGTGATGTAATGAACAGACAATGAGAATCCAATCAAATAACAATCAATAAAACTGGGAATGACGAGAGCCAGTTTGTTCTAGTGGTAAAGGCACCAGGCTAGAAACCAGAGCTTATGAGTTCTAGTCTTGCCTTAGGCACATAAGCCAGCCAAGTGACTTTGGGTCAGTAGTTCTCTCTCAACACACAATGTCAGCCCTGGGGAACAGGCCAGTCCATTCCTTTCACATACATAGGTTTATAGATCAACACCTGGTTGATATAAAAAAGCAGCTCTCTACATGCTCAAATGTTAGGAGAAAGAAAGAAGGGAAATTAGGGGAACATATGAAGCAGAATGTCGAGAATATAAAATATGCTGATTCAGAAAAATGGGGAGCTTTTTAATATGTCAGGGACCAAGCTGCTAAATAATGTATAGCTTTAAGCCTTTAGCCTTTGTCCCAAAATATCAAGTCATTCTATTCTTTAATTTTTCTTATCTGGTAACATAATTTTTATCTTTAGCAATGTTTTACCTTTCTTAACTTTTCTCTGCGATTTTCTCTAAATCTGAAAGCCATCTAGGAATTTGCAACTACTATTAAGAGTCAAAATATTTTCTTTTATGCTTAAAAATTTATAATTTTTAAGTATGCATATGTAAGTGCAAGCTGGATGTTGTGGTTAAAGACATTGTTAGACACCAGGAAACTGCGAGTTCCAGTCCTGCCTTAGGAATAAAAGCAGCTGGGTGACTGGCCCAGTTATATTTCTCTAGGAAGAGGCAATGGCAAACCACACTGCCATGAAAACTGCATGGACTTGTCAGCTGCCAAAAGTAATTTAAAGGTACCAAAGAAAAAGTACAGTCACATTGGAATGCAAAGAAAAAACGTTTTAGCACTTTAAATATTGTATCATATAAATTAATCTGCCACTGATTACGCTCTGACTAGTTTATCATTTATTTGAATTTAATCACTAAAATTATACAATTGTCTCACCTGATTTAATCTTTTGATTTTATATTATAAATGGTATGAATAGTTTTATATCATTATTTCAGTGTTTTTCTCTGATGTCACCAGTAGTATGCTTGTGGTTTAAATACTGATTTTATTTACTTTTTTATGAAATTTTGATTCAGTGATCACCTATCAGCTTTCTGGAGCTGAGGATAAAGGAGATAAAGGAACCCTGCTTCCACATTTCAGGATATAGACTTACGCTCTTGAAACATAAATTTTAGAATTGGTCCAGGTCCAAATAAACATAAAGTGCATTAAGCTCTTCTTTGTTTGTGTAAATAAATGATGTGCCAAAATATGTTGTGTCATCTATATTTTAAACTAGGTGTGCTTCATGGAAAGGGTTATTGGTATTGCTAAATGTCTAATAATATCACTTACCTCCTGACCAGATTTTCCAGAATTTTCTGAGTGTAAAGATTCAATCTCTCCTTCAACCATGGCAGCTTCTAGGCACTCATGAAGATCTTTGAAGCCATTAACTTGAAGTGGATACTGGCCAAACATCTCTGTATTTTCAAATTTCTTCCCTTATCAGAAGAGGGAGGTATAAGGTTTCAATAGAAAAGATACAAAGTCAACATTATTATCTTATTATAAAGCTGTTTAAACATGACCTAACTGATCTGTCAAATATGATTTCAAATATCTGCTACTGTACATGATATTAGAAGTTGTAATTAAATACTAGGTTCCATCCTCCTCCCGCTCCCCCCACTCCAAAAAATAAATAAATCCCAGAAACGTAAGAATGTTTAAGCTGGAAAAATGCATGTTTCTTCCCAGTATATAAAAAGAATGTTAAGTGGGACATTTTCTTTGGGTGGGATAGTGGATGGAGGAATACTTTTTAAAAGCTTTGTTAAGGCTATTTTAGGGCTTTATTATTAAACTAGTATTTAGTACTACATTTAGTATTAAAATATTAGTGAGAGAATTGAACTACAAATATATGCCCACTCAAAATTAATACCTTCAAGAAATCCAGCTGCTAAAAATCGTCCATAAAACAGTTCTACCATTGGGTTCTTTGGCTTCTCTCCATTCCTAAAGACACAATTACCTTTGTTAAAATTAAATGCAAATTATTCCATATATTTTAAACAAATGGTTCCACATAAATATTTGCATTCAATGGAACTCCCTCCAATATATTATATTCATAATCTATAGTAGTCAATTATAATTATTTTGAGGTTAATTTTATTATCATCATGAAATTGGTATCCAAATTTTCAACCAGAATCCATGAAATGGTTTTCAACTGTATTCAAATATTAATTTCTTTGTTGTTGTTGTTAGTTGCGAAGTCGTGTCCGACCCATCGCGACCCTATGGACAATGTTCCTCCAGGCCTTCCTGTCCTCTACCATCTTCTGGAGTCCATCTAAGCTCACTCCTACTGCTTCAGTGACTCCATCCAGCCACCTCATTCTCTGTCGTCCCCTTCTTCTATTGCCCTCAATCTTTCCCAGCATTAGGCTCTTCTCCAGTGAGTCCTTCCTTCTCATTAGGTGGCCAAAGTATTTGAGTTTTAGCTTCAGGATCTGGCCTTCTAAAGAGCAGATTAATTTTTTAAAACATTTTAATTCAAGCAAGGTAAATGATTTCTCCACATAAGCCAAATATTTATGATAAATCTGATAGTGACGCAAACCACTCCTAAACTGATCTTGAAATAGCAGCATGATGAGTAATTTCATACTATATTCACAATATCTAGAAGAGGAGAGAGCAATCCAGATAATCTAGGACAAAAATATGAAGTTACATCTGCCTGTTTTACTCTTCTACCAGTTAATCTTACATGACTGTACAGATTAACATTTTTCATCTAAGCTACCCATATTCAAAAATATTGTGTTGGGGGGGAGGGGTAAGGAGGGAGGGATAGGGGAGGGGTAGGGGGGTTTGTTAAAGATAAAATGTATGATAAAACTTTTCAATAAAAAAAAATATTGTGTTGTGTTGCATTGCATTTCAGTATCATAATAGATTACAAGAGTTGAGCTACGTAAGATTTCTGATGCTAAATATTCAGTGAATGACATGTTAAAATACACTCAATTATAAATTAATCTTTATTACTACAAGAGTTACTTACTGTTCCTCTTCAGCCTGGATCTGAAAGGCATCTTCTAACCAATCCAACAGCTTATGTGTGAATTCGCTCACATCTTGCTGTTGAGAAATAATAAACAAACACATGAAGACAGGAATACAGGAAAAGTCACTGGAAAATATGTGCAAGAGTTGGAAGTGCAAAAGGCACTGTAATACACAACATGAAAAACAAACAGGACTTTGTCATTGGAGAACTAACAGAAGTTTTACATTGGAGTTTGCTAGGAAGTTCCTGACATATTTTCTAGCCTGAAATTGGAGGGATAAAGTATAAATAGAAATATTTCATTAATGGTGATGAAGTGAGAAACATAATTTCAATGGCTACAATCATGCCATTTTTCTTTGCCAAAATAGCCCAGCATATATTTGTAGCAAGCACAGGACTTGAAGAAAAATTACAATGAATGGAGCACTAAGCGACCAACTCACTAAAGTGGACTATATTTTACTAAACCAATAGAAGCTGAAAGATGAAGCAAATCTTTGGAAGGATGAAAATCAAGTCGATAAACAAGCTCAGTGGACAAGACCAACAATCAGAAACAAGACAACAAGATATTCTGTACCTTATGGGAAAAAAATGTCAAGCTTTTAAGAGGAAAAAAAAATACAGGAGAGGAACAGGGAGAGAGAATAGAATTTGCAAAACAGGAAAGGTAACTGTACCCTGAATGAATAGTTAGGATAACTGGCGCCTCACTGGTATGAGGATCAGATTATGTGAAGAGACCTCTCTATAAAAAGCAAACAGGGAAGTCACCGAATTATTAAATCAATTGCAAATACATTTGGGTAAAAATGATATTGTATAATAGTCTGTGAAAATGTCCTTCTTGATGGAATTTACTAACGCAATTAAGAAGAGGAGATGCCGCAGACTAGGCACTGGTCAGATAAGAGGTAAGTTACCTCCAGAAGGAATGGAACTGTTAATGTCAGCCCTTCAAGGCAATTAGAACGAAACATCAAACATGGATGTTTCTTTATTGTAAGGTTGCAAGTAATTGTAAGTCTGAAAGTATATCTTTCCTCTCCCTCACTTTTACAATCCAAGAAAGTAGAAAGGGTCCCTTCTAAGATGTTTGCCATGCCTCATTACTCCTGCAAGCTAAATTGCTTCTCCTATGATTGTTGCAGCTCCTCCTTCTCCTATTTGTCAAAGACATTCCTACAGATGATTACATGCTGTAAAAAGTAGCCATACTCACTTCGTAATAACTTGAAATATCAAAGAAGCTACAGTTCTAATAGCTTAGGTCCATGAAAATGACAACAAATGAAAGGAATGTAACTACTACTTTCAGAAAGGATGTGAAAATGAGACACATGGACTGTTATCTAAAAAAAATCCATGGGAATAATTGATATAAATTGGATTTCACCTCATATGGATTGGTAAATGATCTTTGGCAGACAGATGGAAATCTAAATTGTACCTTGTTATTGCACTGGAGATCATCCCATGCAATAAGGACACAGATTCATACTCTGTCCAGTGTTATTCCATTAGGATAAATCTACTTAAATCAGGAAAAACATTGGTCTACCAAATTCATAGCCTTTGTTGAATGTATACCACGTTTCCCTGAAAATAAGACCTGGTCTTATTTTCTTTTGGGCTCTGAAATAAGCACTAGGACTTCTTTTCGGGGTAGGTTTTATATTACCAGCAAGCGGCAAGCAGGGGGGCGGGCGTGGCCTGCGCAATGGGGGGAGATGCAGTGTGGCGACAATGGACCAACCTCAGAGCATGGTGGCGGACCAACTAGTAAAACTAAAGTACTGTATGACAGAGTTCGGTCGGGCAGGAAGGCACGTGTGCCCTTCCCAGACCAGCCTCTGCAGCCCCATGGCAGCCAGAAGGCTGCTAAGGTGGGGGCAGTCAGGCCATTTCTCTGGGTAGAGGGGGGGCTTTGCCCCGGGGATGCTGGAAGGCCATCTTACTAGCATGGTATGACCTGTCAGAGAGGTGAGCAGGGAGGCGGCAGCCCAGGGCCAAAGCAGCAGGTGGAACACTGGCCGGAGGGTCGAGGAAGGAGCAGGCATCCTGCCATCAGCAAGCGGGCGTATTGCTGTCAGAAGACATACTGGCTACTCTATCCCCGCCAGAGCAGGAATGCCGCCACATTTACCGTAGATGCTGCCGGCGAGCTTGAGCAGATGGTACAGAGCAACCCCCTTAGGGGGTTTACCTTGGCACCTGCTTTCCAGCTCTGTCGCATTTCTCTGTAGCTGCAGAGCTGGAGAGCTTGCCCCACCACCGCTCAGATGACCTCACTTTCCCCAAGCATTTCTTTGCTTACTTGATTTCCAGCTCTGTCACATTTCTCCATCGCATTCCTCCATCACCGTGTGCAGTCCCACTAACAAAAGAAGTTTGTGGGACAAAAAAAAAAAAAGGTCAATCAATCAATTCCAAATTCTTGCAAAAAAAAAAAAAGTCGCAAAGCTGGAAGTGATTGACTGAACGGTTGTTTTTAGTCCCACAAACTTCTTTTGTTTGTGGGACTGCACACGGTGGTGGAGGAATGCAGTGGAGGAATGTGACAAGGGTGGAAATCAGGTAAGCAAAGTAATGCTTGGGGGAAACAAGGGCATCTGGGCGGTGGTGGGGCAAGCTCTCCAGCTCCTTATACTCAGAGAAATGTGATGGAGCTGTAAAACAGATGCTTTCTAGCTCCGGCGCTCCACCTGCCGCTTGGGTTCTTGGAAGGGGCTCGGGAGTGAAAGAGAAGAGAGTGGGCAGGTGATGGGGGATCTGCCTCACATCAGCTCACTTGTTCTGTGGCCTGCCTCACCCCACCCCACTTGTGCGACCGGTCACTTTTAGCCAAGCCACATCGTGTCTACCAATGCTGTCAAGATACTTGACAGATCCCCATCTGACCCACGTAGCACCTGCTTTCCAGCTCCAACACAACCCTAACCTCCACTCCCCCCAACCCTGCCCCACCCTAACCCCCATTCCCCCTCCAGGGCAACCACAATACCTAACCCCAACCGTAACCACCAACCCTCCCCAGCGCAACCACAACCACAATGGTGATGTACAACAATCAACAGCTAAGTCATCTTCTGTAACATCTTCACATGGTAACTCTCCCAAACCCCGAATTCTGGCCTTAACCTCTTGTGACTCCAGTTCCTGTAGAACTATTGGCCCCAATCTCTCATGTCCAGCAATAGTGGTCTCCTTAAATGAGCACTTCTTGTCCGTGTAGCCTACTCGTAGTGCATTGGCAACAAAGCTGTCAGTGATTTTATCCCATGAATTGTTCACCCAGGTCACGACCTCTGGCAGGCTAGGCTTCACAAAATTTCCATGCTGATTTCTCTCAATCTGTGTTCAATGTAGTCACTGATTTCCCTGTGCAAATGGTCCTTGAATGGCTTGTTTATCACAATATTCAGAGTCTGGAGATAGGCAGTCATTCCTGCAGGAATCATTATTTGATCTATTCTTCTCTTTCCAAGGAACTTCTTCATGTCTTTTGTGTGGTGAGTACTGGCTGAATCCCAGACTAGCAGACCTCTTTGGGCACCTCTCAAAACAAGTGGCAGCATTAAATTGACCCACTTCCTTAAAGGGTGGATTTGATTTAAATCAAGTCAATTTAAATCATGATTTAAACCACTAATAAAAAGGCTTGATTTAAATCATAATTTTTAAAGAACAACTGTCATCTCTCTCCTCTGATCTGCTGTTGACTCACCGACAGTCCCATTTAATTTAACGGGACTGCTGGTGATGCTGCAGTGACACAACAAGGTGAGGGACGTGGCGGGCAGCAGGTGAGTGGATGCCCGCTAACAGGCGCTGCCATGATGGATCTGAAATGACAGGTGTTCTTTAAATGTAAGGACTCATTCTTGCTGGTAGTTAGAATCTTAATTATTATTTGCAAACAAAATGAATGTTTCTTATTTAGAATGATGAACTGTCAAGTTAGTAAAACAGCAATATCAGAACCGATTTTAGGTTAATAGGTTAATCACACATAGTTGGAAAACTACTCAAATTCTTTTAATTAAAACACTTAAGAGCATAGTACAGATGCATTTCTCTTCAAACAATCATAGTTTGTAATGTACATAGATATGCAAAACAACGGGATAAAGGAATATTCCTGAACTTTGTTTTATGATTTAACTCATGGTTACTGTGAAAATATTAACAAAAATGTTAATATTGCAGAATATACAGCCTCACGCTACATAACTAAGCTCCAGATTGTTGGGGGCAATTAAGCTGACTTTGTAATAATGCCACTTGGGGTGTGTGTGAAAGCCCTAATAAGCAGGCATATACATAGAATGAAGGCTACTGCTAAGATTGTAAGCCGCCCTGAGTCTTCGGAGAAGGGCGGAATATAAATGGAATTTAAAAAAAATTTCATGCTGAATATAAATTATTAATGTATCTTAAATAGAAAACTATATTTATATAGGTTTTTACTCCAAAAGCATTTTATTAAATTTGATAAAAATAAAAAAAACTGATTTAAATTAAAAAATCTGATTTAAATTTTAAAAATCCAATTTTTAAATATTTTTTTAAAAATCATTATTATCCACCCTGCTTCCTTATGTGCACCAGGCTTTTTCGGTTTCAAGGACATAAATGCCTGAAACACCTTCAATTTTACCTTTCTTGCCCTTAGTGATAATTAGAGGTGGCACTTTCGTTTCATCCAGGTAACGAAATATAGGTAACATACAGCTAACACGTGCACTGTCATAACCAGCGGAGGGAATGTAGATTGACGAGGGACCTCTCTGATCAATTATTGTTTGAGATGGCCCATAAACACTGCCGTGTTCTGTACCAACCTGCTACCGGCCCTGCAGAAAAAGCAGGGACAACCCCTTTACAAACGGCAAGAGGCTGGAATAAAGCTTGCCAAATTTATTAACATAAAACAGACACCAACCATGAAACAGGAGCTATGAAACAGGACTATTCAAGTGGTTGCCTTCAGCAAACCAGCCCTCCCACACATTCCCCTTTTATACAGTTCAGGGCGTGGCTTCTCTCTGCCTCCTTCCGAGGTGCCCCATTACCTTCCTCTGTTTACTCCTGATTGACTGCCTCCTGCGTCGGGCGTCCTTGAACAGGGCCAGCTGTGGGTCATCTTCATCCACGCTGTCAGGCTCACACAGCTGGGTCTCCGTCGTGACCAGGTGGGAGGGGCCTGGCTGAGGGCTCTGCGGAGCCTCAAGGCCATCATCAGCAAGCTCTTCAACACCCCCCCTCCTCCTCTGAGTCATCCGACCCAAATGCTGAACCCACAGGCTGACCCTGAATCACAACATGCCATTTCATCCATGGCAATCACGTTGGAGAATTGGTATTTTGAAGTCGATGCCCTCAACAAAGGACTTGAATGCAAGTGCACGTTTAATAAGTTCAGCATCCTGCAGCTTGAACAGTATTGTCGATCTTCTTAGCGAGAGTTCATATTGCCGAAGGAAGTCATCCAGCCAGTGTTGTGATGCTTTGAATTCTTTTGGGGATATTTCTAACTGTGGTGCCAGTGCAATGGCAAATGCTTGAATATCAGCCCTACACACAACCAAAGCCTTTGCTCTCCTGTCAGCAATCCAGTCACAAATGTTGTGTTCCAAGTTCAGGAAATAATGGCTGCCTACCTGTTCTACACTTTCGCTTCTTGGCATTTCCCTCGTCCATCTGTTGACTGAGGTTTACCAATATTGTACTCTGCTCACCATTTTCAGACCATACGGAGATCCAACTTGTTTTCTTTGCAAAAAGCTTGTAAGATTCTTGCCCTGAGGGTCCTCCATGATTCCTTTCTTGAACTCGACGGAATAGCTCTTTCTTTTTGAACTCATATTGTCAGGGGTGAAAATATTCCCTCTGAATCTGCATGATGCACAATGTGGTCTTGGGCCGCAAGCAGCTGAAACCAGCCGCAGAACCATTGGGTGACATGAGAGGCTGTGGCAAGGTAACGGTAAGCGGGGCGCATGGATCATATCCCCCTCCCCCACCAGCTTCGCCTCTTTGCAGCGGTACTGGCAGCTCCCCCCCACGTGTCTATGGTAGCAACCAGATGGAATCGGTGGGTGGCCAGCTGCACAGACTCTTATGTAGAGCTTACTTTTGGGATAGGGCTTATATTAGGCTCACCCACGAAACTCAAGCTAGGACTTATTTTCAGGATAGGTCTTACTTTCGGGGCAACACAGTACTAATTGCCCAGCATCTGGGGAATGAGCAAGATAAACATGAACTAATAGCACAGAAAGGTAATATGATTTAACATAACTGAAAAATGGTGGGCAGACTCCCATAGGTTATATCAGGGGTGTCAAACTCAATTTCATTGAGGGCCGCATTAGTATTGCGGTTGCCCTCAGGGGGCCGGGTGGGTATGGCCAGGGTGGGTGTGGCCTCCTGGGTGGGCGTGGCTAGAGTGCGTATGGCCTACTGGGTGGGCATGGCCAGCTCTAAATCGTTCGCATCAAGGGTGCCTATGGAGGCCCGGGCAGGAGTGGGACAGATCTGAGGGTCTCTGGCAGAAGGAGGGTCTCTGGGCCAGGGCCAAGGCAGTGGGGGCCGTTCCCTCACTGTTTCCAGGATGGCTTCGCGGGCCACATGAAACCACTTTGCGGGCCGCATCCGGCCCCTGGGCCTTGTGTTTGACATGTCTGGGTTATATCAACTGAAGAACACAATTTGTTAAAAAGGATAGAAACAGGAAAAAGAAAGGAACGGCCCATATCTGAACCCTCCCTCTAGAAATCTCTATGATTTTGCAGTTACGTCTGGATTTTTTAAAACATGGAAGAATACATAAAATGAAAGTTTTGATGGAATTTACTAGCCGAATTAAGAAAATCTGTAGTCTTCCATAAGCAAAACAAAAACATGAAGTAAAAGTGATAGGAGATGTATCTGATATTTATATGTAGATTTATATGTATTGTCCAGAAAAAGCAAAAAATAAATTCTCTCGCAGAGATGGATAAAGGTATAAGACAGTAACCAATATGGAAATGCAAGTTCATTGCTAATAATAGGAATGCTAGCATAAAATGTTATTATTTTAAAGAAAGTTAAAGTCTACTATGGTTGAAGACATATTGTGGATATCTGGAAATTGTTTGTATTTGATCAACCTTTAACTTCTTTTAAGATTACACAACAAATGTACTTAACAAGAAACAGCCTAGAAATTAGGTGGAAGTTTCCAAACAGAAAGTATTACAAATGCAAACAATTCCAAAGAGGAGGGAAGGGAAAGAGGAACAGAGTAGCAGAATTAAATGTGACTGAGCAAAATATTTGGAAGCTGGCGTTTCCAAAGAATGCTAAGCTAAAGTTCAAAAACAATGTTACAAGCAACTAAAAATACATTTTCAGATAGATTTCAAGTAAGGGGAGCTTATATACAGCTGCATCCCAGAATACTGAAGGAAAGTGCTTTTGATATGGTTGAAGATTTGTCATCTTTGTGAAATCTGGGGAAACAGCAAGGTTTCCCTAATTACTGGAAACCAATTTTTTTCTATGCTCAAGGAAAGATACTGACTCCTAAGAGACTCAAGAGCAGATCGTAAAGATATAGATCTGTAAGCACTATGAAAACAAAGCATTAACATATCATAAACAATTCTTCATAGAGTAAACAGCTCTCTTTTTAACTGAGCAAGTTCCTAATAGATTATAGGAATCCTGTAATTGTAAAATATATTGGTTTTAGCAAAACATGTAATAAAGTACTGCACAATATTCTGATTACAAAGCTATTTATATCACAGCTGGTTGGCATGTCAATAAAACTAGCTTGCTTTACACTCATAAAATTCCTTATCAAATTTGAAACATGTATATATTTGGGTGACATAAAGTTCAGTCCTAGATGAGTATTTTTCATACCCATGGACATTAATTACTATAGTAATACAACTATGAATAACCTGGGAACATGATAGAAGGAAAATTTAGTAAAACTGCAGATTTGATTAATGTTATAGTATAGATAATATCCTGCAAAGCAGAATAAAAGTCAAAATATTGGAACCACTCAAGATTTGAGACAGATAATCTTCTCCCATTTATTGCATAGGGTTGTGGATATTTTTATCTGAACATAGATTCCTGGAAAGAATAGAATGGTGGACTTGACTTCCACCTCTGTGGTTTTGTTTAAAAGAAAAAAAAAATGATTCCACAAAAAGAAAATGAACATATTCACAAATCTTGTAATTTCTGGACAAATTGACCACCTTAGCTAGATCCCTTATTAGCTACAATTAACTGATACAGTTTTTAACAAAATACCCAGTCTGAAAATTCCATGAGGTAAAAGTACTTTTGTAGCATTTTATTCGGAGCATTATTCCAACTCCATTTTTATTTAAAGTAAGGTAGAAAGCTCTTAAATTACCTGCTGAGAATCATTTGACTTAAACGCATCTTTAAGAATTTCAACAGCTCTTGATGGGTCAACGTATTTTCTTTTCGAGCCAACAAGAAGTGCAAAGAGGTATCTTAATTCGCGCATAAAAGGTAAATTTCTATGTTCCTGTATTTGAAATAGTTATAAACAATGAATTTTGTAGTTTATTATTCTGTAAGAAGTACAGCTATAAATATGTTCTCATCACAATATTAACAAACTCCATTACAGTTATATTATTTTAGAGCAAACCATTATTTCTTTTTCTTCCCCTCACCGGCAAAAAATCAACGTTTGATGAGTTGATGAATCAGTAATTGTATAAACTAGTATTGATCTACCTGCCTACTCCAGGTCACACACAAAAGCTAACAGCCAGTAATAGTCTATAAAGATGTTAATAAGCCAGCAAAAAAACATCCCAAATTAATAAATTTCATATCACAGATCTATTCAATGTTGTATTCCCTTGCTTTACAATAAAACTTCATGTTTCCATTAATTATACCTGGACTACCGTTTTAATAGCTTGCTAGTTATCGATCTACTATCATCTTAGTATTTTTATCAGCAGTAATTTCATATTAAAAATCTCTGGAAAAAATGGAAACAAATCATTTTTCTCATTAGTGTTAACTCAAAATAAACAGGTACAGCTCATCAGCATCCAAAGGAAGATTTTATTTATTTATTTTATTTTATTAAATTTATATACCGCCCTATTCCCGGAGGACTCAGGGCGGTGTACAGGGAAGATTAAAACAAACATACAAAAATTAAAATCAGATTAAAACAATTAATTAAACAAAGTCCCCGAAATTTAAAACTAAAGCCTAATAAAAATTAAAACCCCTCAGCCTGGGCCAGACAGCTCAAAGAGCCAAGTTTTCAGGTCCCTGCGGAATGAGCGAAGGTCGGGGGCAGTCCTAAGTTCCATGGGGAGCTGGTTCCATAGGGCCGGCGCGCCCACAGAGAACGCTCCATTTGATGAAGGTCAAATGGATACGGCAAGGGGTGCAGGCTGGTAGAAATAGGTGGAAATGGAGTGGAAGACAGCCAAAAAAATAGAGATGGGGCAGAGATATGCAGGCCAGGGGACTTGAAATGGAGGCAAGTGGGGCAGCTCAGGAGAAGCAAGAGGTCTTTGCCTAATGATTGCAACTGGGACTACTGTGACTAAGTGGTGCAGTCATGGGATGTTTCACCTAACAACTATGTCACTTAGTGACTAATATTCTGGTTCCAACTAGTTATCTCATTAGCCTCTAAAGTGCTGTAAAATTCTTCTGTAAACTTCTGAGCTAGTATATTATCAGCTATAACTTCTTTGAAACATTTATGTATGCATATACATATACACATACCTAAATATAATTGAAATATAATCAGAAGACTACTTTTCTTGTCAATACTACACAATAAATCCACCAATAAATTGCAACTGCCTAGTTCCGGAGTTTATTTATTGTTCACATTTCTGTACCATCCATCTTCCTCAAAGAAGGACTTCTGGGCTGTGTACAATAAAAGGCAGCCTATATAATTATACCTTTTGGTTTCGGGGGAGATCTTGAGCACTTGCCGGTAGATTGTAATTCAAGACTAGCCTTCGAAATTCCAACAAGTTAAATAGTGACTGAAACAAAAAGGAAATATAAATTTAGCATTACTTTTTAGAAAGTTATTACATATACAATGCATTCAGAAAGTATTCAGACCCTTTTCACTTTTGTCATTTTTTTAATACTACAGCCTGATTGTACACTTGTTGAAATTCATTTTTTTCTCATTAATCTACACTCAGTACCCTGTAATTAAAAACAGAAGTTTAGAAATGTCTGTACATTTATTAAAAAGAAAAAACTGAAATATCACATTGCCATAAGTATTCAGACCCTTTGCAACACTTGAAATTTAGCTTAGATGCCTTCCAGTTCTCTTGATCATTGCTTGGACATGATTTGGAAAGGCACACACCTCTCTACAGAAGGCCTCACAGCTGGCACTGCATACTGTGGGAGAGCAAAAGCCATGAGGTCAAAGGAACTGCCTGCAGAGCTCAGAGACAGGATCACTGAAAGGAACCGATCTTGGGAGGGCTACAATAAAATTTCTGCTGCACTGAAGGTTCCTAAGAGCACAGTGGCCTCCATAATTCACAAATGGAAGACATTTGGCACAACCAGGACTCTTCCAAGAGCTGGACATCCATTCAAACTGAGCAAATGGGGGAGAAGGCCCTTAATAAGAGAAGTGACCAGGAACCTGATGGTCACTGACTGAGCTCCAGAGAACCTGTGTGGAGAGGGGACACAGTTCTAGAAGGACAACTATTACTCCAGCCCTCCATCAATTTGGGCTTTATGGCAGAGTGGCTAGATGGAAACCTCTTCTCAGTGCAAAACACATGAAAGTCCACTTGGAGTTTGCAAAAAAGCACCTGAAGGACTCTCAGACTGTGAGGAACAAGATTCTCTGGTCTGATGAAACCAAGATCAAACTGTTTGGCCTCAGTTCTAAACATCTGGAGGAAACCAGGAACCGTTTATCATCTGCTCAATATCATCCTAACAATGTCACCCTAACATGGTGGTGGCAGTATCATGCTGTAGAGGTGTTTTTCAGCAGCAAAAGCTGGGAGTTTGGTCAGGGTTGAGGATAAGTTGAATGGAGCAAAGTACAGGGATATCCTCAATGAAAACCTGTTCCACAGTGCTCAGGCCTTCAGACTGGACTGAAGGCTCATTTCCAACACGATAACATAATCCTAAGCACACAGTCAACAGAGGAGTGGCTTAGGGACAACTCTGTGAATGTCCTAGAGTGGCCAGCCAGAGCCCTCACCTGAACCTTATTGAACCATCTCTGGAAGGACCTGAAAATGGCTGTCCACTAATAGTCATTATCCAACCTGACTGAGCTTGAGAGGATTTGAAAGGAAGAATGGCGGAAAATCCACCAATCTAGGTGTGCAAAGCTTATCGCATCATACCCAAAAATAAAATAAAATAAATAATAAATAAATAAATAAAAAGACTTGAGGCCATAAATGCTACCAAATGTGCTTCAACAAAATACTGAGTGAAGGATCTGAATACTTATGCCAATGTGATACTTCAGCTTTTTTTCTTTTTAGTAAATTTACATTTCTAAAATTCTATTTTCACCTTCTCATTATGGGGTACTGAGTGTAGATTAATGAGAAAAAATGAATTTCAACAACTGTAGAATCAGGCTGCAGCATAACTAAATTAACAAAAGTGAAGTTAGTCTGAACATTTTCTGAATGTACTGTAAATTACAAAAGAACTGAGAAGCAAATAACTGGTTCACAGGTTGTAACCCATATGATACTTTCTATGTAAAAAATATGAAAAATTTAAACCAACAAACAATGAATACGACCTTCTTACTAATTCACTAATTAGTATATTGTGACTTGGAAGCAAACTCCATTATTTGGGGTATTGGGAGACATACCTACAAACAGATAACAACTCTGCATTTTTATGTGGCACAAAATCTAGAAAATTGAATTCTGATCATGCAAAAATGCACTAGAATGAGTGACAAAGGTATTAAAAACCACTTCAAATATAGATATAACACTTATTGCTTCTATTGTTCTGTTGTAATGCTGACTGTGGCTGCCAGCATTTTATATGCTAACTAGGGCCTACATGAAGGTTACAGCCTGTATTTCAGAAAAAAAGCAAGCAACAAGAAAATATGAATTATTCATGGTTCTGCCTTTCCTGCTTTCTTTGGTGAGAAAAGAAATGAGTGGATTCAGAAGGAAAATACACACAAAATCTACTATGCTAACTTATAACTCTAGCCTATATATACAGAACCTTATATATCTATGCATGTAGAGTCCAAATAAACTCGTATCCATGTACATGAAAATAATTCATTTAATTATTTTATTCATCCTGGACATAACAAATTAGGAATCCATTTTTGTCACTAATATTTTCAATAAGATTACACATACATTTGCTTAAAAAAACCTGTTTTCTGGTTGCTAAACAAATTAAAACCAAAGTGGCAGAGGAAGTATTGAAAAAGGACATATGACAATATTATATGCATATTAGCACTTTTAACTGCCAATCAATGTATACCAAAAACATGCTCCAGTACTTTTAAAAATATTTTTACATTTTCCTACATTAAATGTAAAAAAGGGAGTCAAAAGGGGAAAAAGTCAAGAAGCTGAGACTGAAGTCAAATATTATCTATGATCAAAAATTGGAATTATTGTTGATTGCATATTTATGAGGGACAAAAATCTAGTTAGAGACTGTATAAAAAGGAGAATTTAAAACACATTTTAATATAATATTTGAAAAAAATCTTAAGAAGATATTCAAAGTAAGTCCTGGTTACATATATGGCAAAATTAGATATAGATACGTAAGTTGTAAGCTTTACTTATGTATAAAATTTACACAGAATCACATGGTATTAAGTGTTCCAGAAGAGTATACAGATTCAAAGATTTGTGCTGCCACATGGTATAACAGAATGTTGAAAGCAACTTTGGTTATCTGGCACACATGAACCTAGTGTTGAATAAAAATAAATCTTTGGCTCATATTACAATGGTGAAAAACAAAGGACACAATTCATAAAAGCACATGCCAACTAATATTCCATTAAGCCACATATATTAAGGGAAATCTGCATCTGTAGAATATGTTTGTTTTGGTTTTAACTTTAGTACTTTTCCACATCACAAGTCACTGACTAATAAAGGTAATGTTACACATTGATGAGCCCTATTAGAATGTATCAGATTTCAAGAGACCCGACGAAAACATGAAATATTATCATACAGTTGATGCAACCTAAGCAGTCTATCAATCCTGTGGTTAAATAAATACTGTAGTAGGTAATATCCAAATTTATCACAGATGAAGTAAATTAGGATAGTTAGCTAAAACATTGCCAATATGCTAGGCAAATAAAAAGGAAGAAACAAACCTATATATATTACCACAAAACTGCAATAAAAATATACTTTTTTCAAGTATTAATTTTTGAAATTATTATTGAAATTATTGATTCCATTTTTACCATATCATTTTTACCAACCAGACAATGGCTGCTATAAATTTTCTATGAGTCAAATATTAGTTCTTAGTAAATTTAAAAACTTCAGTTTATGCTTCTTAGCTATACACACATATTTACAAAATGTCATACAAAAATCAGGCAATAAGCTTAAAAATATTGCAATTTGCTTTTTAAATAAGATGACAAAGACATCAAAATGACAGGAACCATTGTAAAATTTGAATTAATATATAAATGATAATTCTATCACAAGAAAAATGTTTATACTTCATATGGGAAAACAAGCAGACAATTATTTATAGGCAAGCATGTATTTCAGCTAACCCACACACACGTACTATATCTGTATCACATATATACATACATGCTATATTTATATCATACACATAAATGCCCGCAAGGCTTCATATATAGTTGTAATTAATCTATTACATATTAAATATTAAATATGTATTACATATTAAGCCTTTTCTCAAAAAAGCTTACAGCAAGTATAATTCATGATATTACTCTAAAATAAGTATATTACTTAGTATTTGATTTGATTGATAGTATTCAAATAGCCTAAAGCTCAAAAACAGGTGATATCAAAGTTATTATTACCAGTGATCTCATTCTTCACTCTCAAACAGCAAAACCTTTGATACATGTCCAAACTGGCTATGGCATCAGAGTTGTTCAGTTTAGCATGGTAATGATGCATATTAAACTCTAAATTGATTATTGAAGCAAAGCCTTAACATAGTTTCTGGTCTTATCCTTTACCAATTTCCTATAATATGCATCTTGCTAAGTGGAATATATTGAGTCACTTATAATTTTGATGACCCAGTATTTCAGGGTCTTAAAAAATAAAATAGGTATACAGAAAATAACTTCTGGGAGACTTTTTATATTAATTTCTCCATATCATTAATTTTATTATGATAAATCCCAACAGCTTAATAAAATTAATACATATATTACCTGTATAACGGCACTAAACCAGCATGTGTTACCAACATTTTTTAATCCCACTGGACAGATATCTTGACGTTTTCTATCGTATGGATTTGGAGAATCACTCCAGACTTCTGGATGTGTTCTTTTCAGACTTGCTTTGTTTTCTGCAATGCTGGCTTCTAGAACTCTTAGAAAACAAATAAAATAATTAGAAGAAATAGTTTAACAATTTGTATATATATTTTCACAAACCTTCACCATGCTTATGCCTTTTAATAAAATTTATTAGTCAGAAAGGTATTATTAGACTCCTGATTTTTTTTCTTACACTACAAAATCTAAATTATGGGGTGGGGGTTGGAGTTGCCCCATGTGCCCCATACCTGCTTACCTTGCAGCCAAGTCTCTTCTCGCCGGCCCACTTCTTCTGCGGCATGCCCAGGCCTGCATCTCATAGTCAGGTCTTTCTGGAAGGCAACTGCAGCCAAGAACCGAGCTATGGATTCAATCCATAGCTTGGTTCTGCAAGGCTTCTGCAGACGAGAACTGGGCTATGAATTGAATCCACTGCTCAGTTATTGGCTGCAGAGGCCTTTCAGAAAAGCCTGACTGCAAAATGCAGGCCCAAGCTCCATTCTGAGATACAGAATGAAGCTGCTCCTTTGGCTGCCAAAGAAGTGAGTTGGCTGGGCAGGGCTGTCGGTGCCGGAGATGAGTGGAAAAGACACCACGCCCAAAAAAAAAGACCTGGTGCCTCTTTTGGAGGCAAAAAGGACTGGGTCCTTTTTTGGGGAAACACAGTAAAAAGATCCCAAAATCAAATCTGGTCTTTTTAAATGTAATAGTGTGTCATTTTACCCATTGTCAAGCCATGGATAAGAGTACTGGACTCTATAACCTATAGCAAAGCATCATTGAACAGCTCACTTTAGAAAGAGGCAAAGCCACATCTAATTCTTAGAGCAGCAGTTTTAGGTGGTGTGGTCATGCTGCAGCAAAAGCAGTATCAAAACAAGTACCATAGCAGAAATACTTGTTATAACCACAATGTGTTTTAACTATTATATAACTATTATCGTTTATGCAGCTTTGAATAACTTGCTTAATAAATAAATGAACAAATTTTCCATGGAAAACAATGTTTTAAATCATATTTATACAAAACATTAAAAATTCAAAGAGTTCACAAACTGTTAAGTATCACTGTATTTACAAATCACTGTGGGAAATCATTCAGAATATTAAATGATCCTTCTATAATATAAACTTTCCTGATAATTATTGCCTATTCACTGTACTAATGCATTAAAAACGACAAAAGATGCACAAAATTTGTTGATCCAAGAATGTATTTTTCTGAAGAACTGCTGTTCTGAAGAACAAATTTTCTCTCTCTGCCTGGACCATGTCCTTCTTGGTGGATGGTATAGCAATTTCTGGGAGTAAAATTTCCAAACCAGATACAGTACAACATGTACTAGATATATGGTTCTAGGTGAAAGTAAGATTGAGTAAGAATGATACCTGACTACATAATACCATTCCCAGTTATCAATCCCAGAATTGGATAGTTCATGTCCTAGATGGGAAAGGAATATTCAGCAGGACAATTCATTCTGAAATTGGCATAGTTTGCATATTCCTAAAGAAGAATAAGTGCAGTTTTACCATATGACCTGCTGTAATTTGTATTTAAAAAATAAATAAATTAGTAGAAATGTGATGGAATATATCGGCATATGTTCTTCACATTACACAAGAAACGTCTTACATCTACAAAATAAACTCTCCAAGTCCTTTTCCCTTTCATTTCTCTTGAATATTATTGTATTGTTGCAATCCACAATATGGATTGTTTAGATTTGATTTTGGGAAATCTTAAGGCCATGAATGAAATATGAAAACCATGGTTTACAGATTTCTCTACTCTAATATGAATCTAAATGTTATGCTTCATTGACAACCGGGCTTAAGTGCAGTAGGTGATGTCAGACAATGATCTGTTTCAGAAAGCTTAAATCTATTAAAAAAAACCGCATTAAGGTAAGTCTAAGCTAAATAATAAGGTAGAAAAACCATTGGCTTTCAATGCCAGTAGAGCTGAATTTACTTCAACTTTATTTCAAAAAAAAAATAATAATTAAAGAATAACTTTCAGAATTTTCAAAACTTGGAGCAGGATGCAATAAAACAAATTTAAAAAGACCCAAAAACAAATATAATTTATCCCTGTCTAGGTACATTATTTCCTTACCTGCTAATAGCCTGTTCCTCATCTGTTATCCCAGTCTCCCTGAATGTCCTGCTTGATTCCTCTAAACTGAGGGCAATAGCTCTCTGTAGATCATCTTTGTCATCCCCTGTTAGATCAATTACATCTGGAAAGCAAACCTATGTTCCTCAATATTAAAAATGCACAGAATGAAAAGTGAACTATATTAGCAATGATAAACAACTAATTTAGATTGGTTCTCCAGTTTTCTTTTAACTCAACATTTTATTTATTCCTAGCACTGCAGTATCACTCATTTGCATAACTTGAGTTAGTAACTAAATTAGCTATTGTACTTGCTATCACTTTACCTCTTTACTGGCGTAATGTTTGCTGACTCATGAAAACTCTCATCTGCATTAAGCCAGAGATGTCTGCCACTATGAAACTGAAATACTGTAATTTTAAATATGAATGTCAATGGCTTTCGGTTAGGCTGAAACAGGAAATAAAGATTTGTCCCATGTTTGGGGCCTAGCAAGGTAATCTAAATAGTTAGCAAGCATTTAACACATATCTCCCTTGCTTCTCAGCTAACAAAGTGAGATAGAGCTTGTGGCCTAGAGGTAAAAACAACTGCCTAATGCAGGGGTCGGCAACCGGAAAAAGGAAAAGAGCCACTCAGAACCGGTTCCATCACACAAACAAAAAAGTGGGAGCCGCAAAAAGTGTGCGCGCATGCATCCACACATGCGCATGCACAAAAACATTTTGCACATGCGCAAAAAACATGGGAGGCACCTGCACAGCGACGGGTCTCCCCTTTGGAGAGGTGCGCGCGCACCTCCACCCAAACGGAGTTCTCGGCACTAGTGGCTTTTGTAAAGCAGGAATTGCTTCCAGCGGAGTCTTTTCCCTCTATTTTTTTTTTACAATAAGTTTCTCCTCCATCTCCCCTCCCTCAAAAATAGAGGGATGCAGTCCGAAGCGCTAATTAGAAACATCATTTGAGCAATAAACTTACCACTTTCGAGCAAATAATGCCTGTGGAAAAGAGAGGGAGCGAGCCAGGAAGCTGGTCCTTGCCTACAGTGGCCGGGCCCCGGTGGCTTTTAAAAGCCCGGGGCCTCGCCGGGAACGGAATTTTTAAGGGAGGGCTGTGAGAGGGAAAATGGAGGATTTTCACCTGGAGGTTGCAGGGGATCTGGCAGCTTTCCAAACGCGGCGCCATTGTCCGTTCGGGCGGAGGTGCGCGCACAGCTCTCCAAAGGTTTGGAGAGGTGCGCACGCACCTCTGCCCGAACAGCGGTTTGGAGACCTGCTGGTGCCGGTTTAGAAAGCTGCTGCGGGCCGCGGCAGCTTTCTAAACCGGCACCAGCAGGTCTCCAAACCGCACCTCCACCTGAACACCAGCAGGTCTCCAAATGGGTGTTCGGGCGGAGGTGCGAGAGAGGTGCGCGCGCAGCTCTCCAAACCTTTGGAGTGGTGCGTGCGCACCTCCTTCTGTTCGGAGTGGTGCACGCGCACCTCCACCCGTTCGGAGAGGTGCACGCGCACCGGGCAACTGGGAGCCGCGGGTTGCCGACCCGTGGCCTAATGTGCAATCAGCCCAGGTTCGAATCTCAGAAGGGTATGGCTGACTGATGAAAACAAATAAGTTTGAAATGCATATCAGTCTCCCTTTAATTTGTCCCATGTTTGGGGCCTAGCAAGGTAATCTAAATAGTTAACAAGCATTTAACATACACACACACACACACACACACACACACACACCTTTAAAACAATATAAAATCTGGAGATATAAAAAGTTCATTAATTATACAGTAGAAACTGAGAGGGTGGCAGGTTTTTTGAGTTTTTTTCCCCAGTTGTGTAGTTATATAGTGAGAAAAAAGCACTTACTTGTATCTGCCTGGCTTCCTACACTTATATATCTGTCATTACCAGGAAGTGCTGTTTGATAGTATGTTGTTTCTTCTTGCTGAGGAATCTTGGCATTCTTTGCAGTTAGGAGGGCTACTGCTAATTCTAGGTTCCCATTGCTGTCCTTTAAATGCATAAGAATGAATGATCAGAATGCCATTTTATGGTCAAGTCCAGGTACATTTACATTTTACATGTTGCCGTGAATATAATTTATTAGCAACCTAATCAATTTAAAAATAACTTAGTACTAATGTGAAAGATAAGCAAGTTTAAGACAGAATGCAACGAAAGCTGAACTTTTATCCAAATCTACTGATTTAATATATTTATATTCTACAGTTGCAAATGAAACTGCTTAAGGGCTGCCCATTGTATACGTTTCCTAAATAAAACATTTTCAAGGAGGTTTGAAATCAATTTTTTAACTTCAGTGTTCAACTTGAATTAGAATGAACAGTTAAGCATGTAGAAAAGTCATAGCTACAAATACCTATATATCGATATTTAAACCAATTGCATAAAGTTTAAGGTTTAGCTGCATAATTAGGAATGGGGAAATCCTGTTTCTAGTCCATGCTCAGCCCTGGATGTTCAATAAATGATTCTGGACCAGTCACTATTTTCAGCCTATTTGCAGGCCATTCAAATCAACCTTACAATCTTGTATTGAATTGTATTATATTAAGCTCTGCTATTTAAAACATACTTTAAAATTTTCAATTTAGAGGTCTAAATATCATTATCTTTCAAAATCACTGTACCTTCAAGGCTTGCTGCAGGACTTGAGTGTCATTGATACCTGTGATTTCTCTCAGCTGGTTCAGAAACGTCTGCTGGTGCTGAAGAATTAAAGAGCTGATCAGCATAGAAGATAAATTAGAGTAAACAAACAAGCAAAAAAGCTAGTTAGGGGAAAACACTAGGGTTTATTTTTCCCTCCTCTTTAAAGCAATGTGTCTAACAGTATCAATGTGTACAATTTTAAAATGGAGCATACGGAACTTAAGTTTAGAGTAGCTGCTATGAATTCCATTATCTCCAGACAACATAATCATGATAAAGTACAACACAACCAACTACTATGATTGTTGCTACAGATATACAAACTTCCACACCACCGGTAGTAGCTATATATACAAGGACAATTTGGAGATAAACCTCCATTTGGTTATCAATGACAGGCACTCGCAGATACAGAACTTTTATTATGCACATTAAAAAACTACAACTTTACATTATGACATAATCACCATTCAAATTGAGACACTTGTCATAACGTCTTACAAGGTTTGAAATTCCTTAGTAGTAGTCACTCGGTGCCAAATCTGGGCTATTGGGGGGGGGTGTGTGATCAAAAACATCCCAATGGAACTGCTTCAAAAGTTCTTGGGTGTATCTAGTGGTGTGCGGGCAAGCATTATCATGAACCAACACCACACTGGAAGTGGTGCCATAGAAAATCCCTCCAAATGTGAAGATGCCAAAGGAGTACTGCTAGTGAAGTTCATGGAGCGTGGTTTGACCATCAGTTCAGAAGTCTACTGTGAAACGTTACGAAAACTCAGACAAGCCATCCATAACAAGCGTCGGGGCATGCTGACTTCCAGTGTGGTGTTGGTTCACGATAATGCTCGCCCGCACACCGCTAGATACACCCAAGAACCTTTGAAGCAGTTCCATTGGGATATTTTTGATCACCCCCCCCCATAGCCCAGATTTGACGCCGAGCGACTACTACTAAGGAATTTCAAACCTTGTAAGACATTGTACCTCAATCTGAATGGCGATTATGTCGAAAAAGTAATGTAATGTTGTAGTTTTCTAATGTATATAATAAAAGATCTGTATCTGCGATTGTCTGTCATTGACAACCAAATGGAGGTTTATTTCCAAATTGCCCTTGTATTTTTAAAATCAAAAAGAACTTTGAGGTTTTAAAATTGCTTTTCCAAAATTCTAAATCATCAGCAAGCTAAAAATAAACTGAAGTTGCCGAAGAGCCATAAAGTATCAAAAACAACATGAGAAAAAGACTGGTTCCAAGAAATCTTTTGTTTGATTTAAAATTTATAGGCCTTTTTTTTTTCAAAACACAACTTTTCTTAGGGTAGCACTGAATTTCTATCTGCATTAAACTGTTAAATAGGATAAACACAGAGTTTCTACTGTATGGAATAAAGTACTGCATGGCAAATAACACTTTTCAAAATAAGTTTCAACTTATTTCACGACAAATTGCGATTCTTCGGGGAAAAAATGAAGAGGAACTAATGATGTTGGTTGCATCTGTAAAGCAGGGCTTTTCAACCTTTTCACCCATTGTACCACTTTTAGGATATGGCAATATCTGAGTACCACCAGTCGCCTAGCAAGCTGTCAAAAACTTGATGACCAAAAAAAAAGAAAGGAAAAAAGTGATGAAGTACAGGTAGTTCTCGACTTACAACAGTTGGTTTAGTGACTGTTCGAAGTTACAATAGCACTGAAAAAAGTGCCCCATGAGCATAGGACACTGTGGCCTTCATAAATATGAATCAGTTGCCAAGCATCTGAATGTAAATCACAAGACGTGGAGATACTGCAACATTCCAGCAGATCGGAACTTCTTCTGGGCTCAGCAGAAGCACCAGGATCAGCGCCGAGCTGCAGTTGGAGCCTGGCACTGATCCTGGCACTTCCACTGAGCCCTGACAGCTCTGCAGCTCCAGCTGTCTCTCGCTCAGGCTTGTGTGGTGCTGCCATTCCCCTCCCCCACTACCACTTTTCTAGGATGGTCACGTACCATCTGCCAGGTGCCAATGTACCATAGGTGGTACCCGTACCCTGGTTGAAAAGCCTTGCTGTAAAGGATTCCGAAAAGATTTCAAAAGCATCTTGTGAGAAAAGGAAATACACTATTGCCTTCTTCTGATTGAAATACAAATATGAAAATTTGCTAATACAGGTAGTCCTCACTTAACAGCATCATGTCCAACTATGTCCAACTCCGATTGTTAAGTGAATCACTTGTGGTTATTTAAACAGAATGACATTTGACCATGACTTGCAACTTACCACTAGATTCCTCACTTGCTTTGTCAGGAGCTGGGCTATAAGGGTTGCAAATGATAATACATGATCGCAGGAGATTGCAACTGTCGCAAATGCAGGCCAGTTACATGCTGTTTGCCAATAGCCGAATTTTGATCATGTGACTATAGGGATGCCCACTCAGACTGTCGGAAATTCAGGGATCAATCAAAAACCTACTTTTTCAATGTCACTGTGAATCTGAATGGTTTTTAAAAAGGGTAATCATTAACTGAGGACTACTTTATTAAAATTAGTTACCTATCCACAAGATTAATACAAAATCTATATTTCAATGTGCAGTTTCAACAATCTTTAAAAGAATTATTTTCTTCCAGTCTTGATTGTATTACAAGTAATCTTTGACTTATGACTGGTCACTTAGCAGCCATTCAGAGTTATGATGGACACCCCCCCAAAAAAAAGATACTTACAACCTGGTTTTGAAATTATGATGACCGCACGGCCATCAGCAGTCACAATATGGGCACTTGGCACATCTTTATAGCCATTTGTAGTATCCTACATGACTGCAATTTTTTGCTTGCTTCATGCAGTTGCTAAATGTAAATGTAATTGGGTAAAGTGTAGTTGCTAAATGTAATTGTAATTGGGTAAAATGGATTCGCTTAATGACTGAGATATTTACTTAACAACTGTCAGGTATTTTATTTCTGTCATTTCTACTTCTGCTCTGTGTTCATCTAACTGTATAAACCAGACATGTTAGACACAAGGCCCGGGGGCCAGATCTGGCCCGCGAAGTGGTTTCATGTGGCCCGCAAAGCCATCCTGGAAAAAGTGAGGGAACGGCCCCCACTGCCTTGGCCCTGGCCCAGAGACCCTTCTTCCGCCAGAGACACTCAGATCTGTCCCACTCCTGCCCAGGCCCCCATAAGCACCCTTGATGCGAACTATGTAGAGCTGGCCATGCCCACCCAGTAGGCCATATGCACTCTAGCCACGCCCACCCAGTAGGCCACGCCTACCCAGGCCATACCCACCCGGCTCCCTGAGGGCAACTGCAATGCTGATGTGGCCCTCAATGAAATTGAGTTTGACACCCTTGGTATAAACTATATCCTCTGCCTTCACAATTATTAATTCTTCAGTTATTTCCATTAAATATAGATTGGCATAGATAGAAAATTATCACAATTTGTCACTAATGCTGCAGCTTCTATTTTCTCGACTTAAAGTCTAACTCTATGAACTGATAAAAAAAATCCGTCTAATTATGGCTAGTTCTTGTTTACATTAGCTAGCACCAATTTATAAACCTGAAATATTAAGCATAGCCAAACAGATAGTTTGAATAGGTAGTAATCAGGTAAAATGTCAACCCAGTATAAAAGTATCATAAAGAGTTTCATTTTCCAGACTCCCTCAAGACTTTGCTAACTTTGTAACTGTGTACTGCTTGTGACAAACTTTCCCACATAGATTGCCAAAAGAGAATCAGTGGATACTAACATTATTAATCCATTCTGAACTATATGAAGCAAGTTCAGAACAAAGATAAAAACAGAACACTGTCTCCATTGTCATAATCATAAGTGACCCATCTAGCCCTTACTTAACAGCTATGTTTGAATACCATTTGCGAAAATCCAGAGGGGGGAAGAAGTATTGCCTTCATACACCCACTTTTATTTTCTCATATACAACTGTAAGAAACTGGAATACCAGAGAAAATCAATGTGAGGGGCAACCAAGAATGCTGACCTTGGACTGATCAGTGTGAGATTTTTGGACAATATGAGTATAGGATGGACTACAAAAACTGGGAGAGACCAAACATTCTATTTAATCATTTATTATAAAAACTACCCTCGATTGATTTTTTGCTATGTTACAATTCACAAAAGGCAAAAAAGGTAAAATGACTACAGAATTTATTTGAAATATATAATAATAATAAACGGGAACATCTACAAAGAGGCGCTAGAGACAAACGGTAGATCACTCAGAAGATGGAGGGAATAGAGACTCTAGGGACAAATGATTGGAAAGTTAACTGTCAATCTATTTCAGGACCACAATCTCAACTCACGAACCAGACATCCAGATGGCTGATAAACGTGTATTTGCTAAAATGTACAAACTTTTGTCGAAATTTGAAATAGAAGAAGAGGTCACACAATGTAGGATAGAGTGAGCTAATACCTGGCAGATTTCCCAGCAAGATCTCTTTAAAAGTGTTTTGATCTTATGCCAATGTAGCCTAGTTCCATTTTGAGTTAAGCGGAACCCATCTGTTTAGTATTGGCATCTCCAAAAGTATCCCAGGGCCTAACAAATTTAAAAACCCTTTGTCTGGCACCATTGCTCTATACGTGCACTAAGATCCTGGAAACGTTACATAAAATTGCTATGTTATGGACCTCTGTGGGAACAGAAGACTAAATGAATCTTTTGATATTATCTAATGTAGCTCTTCAAAATAATAGCTATATTTATCTCACTTTAAGCCAGAAATTCCTATATTAACATATAAATTATATGCTAGTATATGATGCTCAACACATACAAGCCAAGAAAATAAAGGGTAATAAATTATCAAACATTTGAATAAATATTTTTTCACTTTCTTTTCTTTTGAAATGACATTTTTAAAAAAGAAATGGAACAAAATATTTCTCATGCACAAGAAATTATTCACAGCTTTGCAAATTTAATGTTTTTACTTGTAAATACAAACTCAAAGGCCTCTTTCTTCCATTAAAGCATGAACAATGCAAAATTATCTGCTCTTTCCCAGCAATAGTAACAATCATAGAACAACAGAAATTATAAAGTTTCAGAAGGTTATGTTAATGAAAAGTATAGCAAGACAAAAAAATAATAAACCTCTAAAAGGGGTCACTGTTGATACAGACAGTGCAAAGATGATGGATGATGAATTGTCTTTTTCTTCAGTGATCACCATCACAACAGCTTCACAACAAGA
Source organism: Vipera ursinii (assembly GCF_947247035.1). NCBI lineage: Eukaryota > Metazoa > Chordata > Lepidosauria > Squamata > Viperidae > Vipera > Vipera ursinii. The sequence continues at coordinate 45,680,394 of NC_139514.1, read as the reverse complement.
AATGTGAAAGTCAACTGAAAATATGCAAATTACCATACTGCCTTCTTAATAAAACTAGTCTAAAACTGTCTATTTTGCAAAAAAGAACGATAATTTTCTAGACGCTGGCCGAGGCATAATAGATCTATAAGAATTTGTCATAAAGGAAATCTAATGATACAACAGCATAGGTAAACTAAGATGTACTGTATGCTCTGGACAAAAATAAAAAGCTTCTAGTTTAATTCTAATCAAACCATTCTTTTATTTTTAAGAATTTCAACACTAGAAACAAAAGTTGGATAAAACGACAAAACATTAAAGAATAACTATTCTGGCAAAGAAAACATTCTTGTAATAGTGCTGGTACAAGTTGACAAGAAGAAAGAAAAAGGCTTCTGAATTAATTAGAACTCTCCCATGTACTAGAGATACCTCAAATCTGGTGAAATTGCTAGCGAAGACCATCATTCTGACAATCATTCTCCCCAATAGGGTTGAAAAAGAGCCTGAGTTTCCTGGGTGTGATGAAAGGTCTGGCTCCTCTCCTTGCCCTAACATGCCCAAGACACCTGGTCCTTCCCTCAACCCTGGTGCTCTAAACAACCACAACTGGAAGAACCTTCTTTTCCTTTGCCTTACTCACTGTTCCTATGATTGCATAGCCAGAGAGTGACAAGCAAACAAATTGCAAGGTCATTAGTACTGCTTAATGAAATCACCAGAGGCAACAAGGACGCTGGATATGACAAATCTCAATTTAGGCGAGGAAGCAGCGATCATCAGTTGTATCAGCTTGAAATGGTTGATGTTCAGCACTTTCTGAAGGTCAACCTGGGTCCGGGCCTGGGTCCGGGTTATTTGAGGGAACACCTGCTGCCGGCATCAAACGCCCTTCGCCCAGTGCGCTCCCACAGGGAGGGTCTGCTCAGGGTTCCGCCGGTAAGAGATTGCCGGCGGGTGACACCCAGGGATAGGGCCTTCTCAGTGGGAGCGCCTGCCCTCTGGAACCAGCTGCCGGTGGAGCTGAGGACTGCCCCCGACCTCCGATCATTCCGCCGGGGCCTGAAGACCTGGCTCTTTGAGCTCCCGGGCCCAGGCTGAGGAGAAAATTTTTAACTGGGGTTTTTAAGAGTACAGGGTGAATTTAATATTTTTTAACTAGGTTTTTAACTTTTGTATGTTTGATTTTTAATTCCCTGTAAACCGCCCTGAGTCCTCAGGGAAAGGGCGGTATATAAATGTAATAAAATAAAATAAATTAATTAATAAACCAAGGAGATGTTGTATTGCTCATCCTATGAAGACATAATTGTGCTAGTTTTCCAGTCATCCTCTCTTCTACACTCAGTAATCCATCATGTTATGCACAGATGATGGAATAGTTATTGAATAAGCCTGATCGATGCCATTCTAAGCAAGTCCCAGTAATCAGAAATCAGATGAGGTGTCCAGGTTTGCTGAGGGTGCAACATTCAATATGGTGGGTAACTGATGCTTCTAAATTACCAACCACTGATATCACTAATGCATTCCCTCTTACAACTGGAGCACCTGCTGAGATTAGAGGGACTACTGGGACATTCAGAAGACAACAAAACTAAAACACTGAGGTGACAAAAACTATGGCGTGTAGCTCCAGGGATAGGGACAGCCAAGGCCGAGGCATTCTTTGCTTCCATATGCTCTATCACAACACACATGCAGGACTTTGTGCATATGTCTTCAGCATTACGGTTAGCAATGCTACATACAAAAAAGTAGCAGCAGGCCTGTACTATGAGAATAGTAGAGTATCTTGATTATTATACCATGGAGATGGAAATATGTTTGTTGAGAATGATTACTTGTGAAAATGCTAGCCATGTCCACTTTGTACATCAGGTGTGGGTTGTGGAATACTCAAATTGCCATATCGAGCATTGAGCAGTTACACACATTGGTGAGAATGCAGTGATTCTGGATCTATTTCCACAGTCAAGTTGCTTTATAGCTGTGCAACTGCTCAAAGACTAATTTCAGTACAACTAACATTACCCAAAGAACACAGCTAAAATCTGCTATCATTACTGAGCACCGTAGTTACCACCTTGCAGTAAGTCTTCCACTGTTGCCATTTAGACAACATGCTATTACATGTCATGGAGCAGCAGTGAAAAGGATCAGAGGAACACATAGCACAGCTGGCAACTTTATGGTTCTTCATGGCATGACATGCTGGTGACTTTCTTATATATGGGCAATGATGCTCATGGATAGACAATCATTCCTAACTCTAAGAAACCAACTCAAGTTATGTTGTACAACTCTGTCAGCAAGGTACCTGTACAGATCAAAGAGTTTTTCTGAAACAATGCACAGGCTTTGCCTCTGCAACCAGTCTCATATCATCCTCAACACTCTCTCTGATCTAAGAACTTCAAGGACCTCAAATAGCCATCAACCATGGATCAGCCTGCTGCCAGAGGTAAGCTGTTTTGCTCAACAGCAAATTTTTAATCATGCTAGCCAGCTTCAAATTGTTAGAATGACAGAACCAAAAAGTCGTCCATCAATGTAAAGAACCTCAGGTTACGATGCGGAGCCGGAGCACCCCTCTATCCAACTCCTATGTGTGCTAGCATACCTAAAAGTAGAATTGTTTTCTTGCCTCCTTTCCAAACTGACTAGAGACCATCAGTTGGTAAACACATCCACGACACTGTTTACATTTATAAGTCTGGCAAGGAAGCCAACATGAGTCTAATACTGGATTTTAAAAAAAGGTCTGTGGACATAGCTTCTCAACTCTTGATATATATTGTCTCTTTCTTGTTCCTAAAGTGTTGTGTTGAGAGTGCTAGTATTTACAGCACTAATAAACTACCGCAACTGAAGATTTCATGGAAAAAAGCACAGAGGCATGTTGTGTTCCAACACTTTACAGTCTCTTGCACACAGGGAGTCTGAGCAGTACTCTCCTGTTCAATATCTGGCAACTTACAAGCTACTTTAGGTACACGTCTAGAAAACTAAAGTATTTATTTACATGATGCTATAACCTCCACACTGGGTCTAAAAATCAGTTTACGAAAATGGGTATTGAAGATATTCATGTACTTGCTTGATTGCAATACCACATACTAGCAATTTCCTAGAATACTAAGAGCCCATTAAGTTGTCCAATGTTGCTCAGGTTGCAACAACCAAGGACATAATGTAAAAAAAATCATTCTGGAGGAAAGTGTTCCCTTGGCACTGGGGCAGGGTGCATTTTATATGTTTGCATCACTAGGTCCTACAAGGTTGATGCTGAATACCCTCCCCCAGCTTTTGGACCCACAAATGAAACAAAGACAGATGGCAAGAGTGGCTCTGGGTCACAATCAGAAGGAAACAATATCTCAAGCTGGTGTCACTGCTCTATGCTCAATTCAAAACCATAGGAACCCTTTTAATATTTACTTCCAAATGTGGGGTGCTGATACCTGAACAGCTCAGGTATTATACACTTGTTTCTAATGTCCAATTGTACCATTTTGCCTCTCACAGCATTTTTCTTTCCCTGGTTTGGTCCTAGAAGAGTTACATAACTTTCAAACCTCATGGGAATGGCAAACTATTGGGGGGGGAATGTGCAGTAGACCTTCTATCACTTCTTATACATTAAGAAAAGCCAATACATCATTGCCATAACAACATCCAGTAGTGAATGGATGGCAATTAATTTACTAGGAGAATTTAACACAAGATAAAACAACTAAGCTTCCACATCTTCTCTTTCATGTGGAGTGTGATATGCTTGGCCACACAATTCTTAATTCATGCTACAGTACTTCCAGTTTCTGACACTGAAGGATCTGCAAAAAAAAAAGTAACATACAGGAAAGAAATGCCACTTGCAATGACCCTAGCTCTCAATGTCAGCACCAATGTGCTGGCTGCAATTGCTGCTGAAATGGAAGAAGAATCAGATGTGGATGCTGTGGTTGGAGGTATATGAGCCAACTGCTTAGAGCAGGGCTTTTCAGCCTTTTCACCCACTGTACCACTTTTAGGATATGGCAACATCCGAGTACCACCAGTCGCCTAGCAAGGTGTCAAAAACTTGATGACCAAAAAAAAAAGGAAAAAAGTGATGAAGTACAGGTAGTCCTCGACTTACAACAGTTTGCTTAGTGACTGTTCGAAGTTTCAATGGCACTGAAAAAAGTGCCCCCAAGCCACAGCCAAGCAAGACACCTGCCTGGCCGCCTGGCAGCGCTCTTCCTCCTGTCCAAGGTTTTCATTGTTGTGAGCATTTCTGTTCAGCATTGGTAGCGGGGGTGGGTGGGTGCGGGGTTTTTTTTTGTTTTTATCCCCCCCCCCTCTGCTGGGTGGTTGCAGCAGGTTTTGGTCACTTCACATGACCCTGGGACACTGTGAGCGTCATAAATATGAATCAGTTGCCAAGCATCTGAATGTAACTCACAAGACCCTGGAATTGCTGCAACATTCCAGGTGATTGGCGCTTCTTCTGGGCTCAGCAGACATGCCGGGATCAGCGCTGAGCTCCAGCTGGAGCCTGGTGCTAATCCTGGCACTTCCACTGAGCCCTGACAGCTTTGCAGCTCCAGCCATCTCTCGCTCAGGCTTGTGCGGTGCTGCCACCGGTTCAGCTCATTCCCTTCCCCTGCTACCACTTTTCTAGGATGGTCGCGTACCACCTGCCAGGTGCCAATGTACCACAGGTGGTACCTGTACCACTGGTTGAAAAGCCCTGGCTTAGAGAATAAGGCTCACTGGGAGACCTCAATTAATTCATGAGGCAGTCCAAAGGCAACAACAGAGGTGGTTCTACCCTCCACATGTTCATTGGACAGATGAATGATGGCTGACAAACTCCAGAGTGACTCATGTTTAAGTTTCCAAATTTTGGTGGGAGGTGGGGGGAGGAGAGGTCCTTAAAGCCCCTAATCCAAATAGATGGAAAAATAAACTGCCATCTCAACCATTAAACATTTAGAATGCTAAGAAATCCCTATCTGTTCCATACCTATCAAGATTTTGAGGCCTTCTACCATAAATGTTTTAAGTCGAGTTGCCATTAATGGATCTACCTGCACCATTTGGAAAGAAACTGTAGGATGGCACTGTTAAAGAGGCCAGGGTCAATTTCTGCAGTCCCACCAATATCTACCTGTAGAACTAAATAGCAACAAGGCACTATCCCAATACCTAGATACCTGCCGACTCCTGGCTGTGGTACAGTGACTGTAACTGCTATTCCTATTCCTCCAGCTGCTCTGTCTGTGGATGAAAAAAGCACTTTCAGTTTTGTGGCCCAATATAATTATGGAATCTTTTTGCCAACTGCATGCTAATCTGCTCCATTATCAAATGAGAGATCAAGACCACACAGAGCTTCTGTTGTGCGTGGACTGCAGCGTGTCATTTAAACACACATGGGAGGAAACATTAAAACAACTCTCTGGTTTCACTACTTTTGTAAATCTCACTGCAAGAACAGTACACACACACACACACACACACACACACCCCGCCCTATGGGCATGAGTAGAGACAAGGGTTTGTTAGCAAGAAGGAGAAACACAGCTCCATGACTTGAAGCACCAAATGTGGACTAGATTTTCCAACATACAGCAGTTGCCCACTTCTCAATGTAACACTGGGAAGCAACCTTTGCCTGTGGAGGGTGGGGCAGAGAGGAATGCATACCATCAACTTTCTTCCAGATACACAACTTCATTCGAAGCCTTCTCTCCCTAAACAATGAAGGCTGCACCAGTGAGACATTAGATAGCTGTAGTTGATAATCAGTTCCTCTCTATCTCATTCCAAGATCAGCTGAACAAAACTTCAGATTCCTTAGCCCATCGGCATGCCCCAGCCCTAGCTGCAATGGAGAGGAGAAAGGCTGTCTCTGGGAAACCATATGATAGAATGGAAGAACAAATCCTTGCTGAAAGCTTTCTCTAAAAGCATATAAAAAACTCCCAGTAAAGGCCCATTGTGAGGGCCAGTAATATTGCAGGTGACAAGAATTACCATCACAATGGCTACAAAGAAAGCAGAGTGTAAATGTGTGTAACTCTACTCTTAATTAAAACCAACCATCTGCATGAGCACCTTATTTCTGCTTTTAAACAGAATAACTGATAATTCAATTCCTAGACAGCAGTATGTTAAAATGTCCAAATGTTCTGAACGTTTCTGCAGAAACTGATAGAGATAAGTTAGGTCCTACAAAATAAAGTATGCCATATTTCTAAAAAACAGGACTATGCGATATAATCATTGGTGCAAAATAGGCAAAAATAGATAATTTAATTCTATCTAGAGTAATTGTGATCGCTATACAAGTAGATTTTGATCAAATTATTAAAGGGTTTTTTTTTGAAAAATATATTTCTAAACCTGTGTTATCTTTCAATGTAAATATTTTTATGTACAATTTTTGGAATTAAGGATAAATTAAGGATAAAGGGCATAAAGAATCATGACAGCAAAAGTAAATACAAGGGGAATGCACTGTTAGCATAATTGTTAGAATGGGAACACACTGTTTACAAAGCAAGCTGGATCATGAACTTCCCTACATTTTTTCACATTATTTCAAAATAGTATCTATTTTATTGATCACCATAACAAAGGGTCAATCAAGTTCAATTTATAGAGATTCATACCATTTTATATCACCAAATGATATTTCATTATAACAATCTGTCCTTATAGCAACAGCAATAGCACTTAAACTTATATACTACTTCACAGTGCTTTACAGCCCTCTGTAAAAGGTTTACAGAGTCCACATATTGCACCCAACAATCTGGGTCCTCATTTTACCGACCCTGGAAGGACAGAAGGCTGAATCAACCTTGGGCGAGTCAGAATCAAACTGCTGGCAGTCAGCAGAATTACCCTGCAGTACTGCATTCTAACCACTGCGCCACCATTGCTCAACAAATCCAAATCCCGATACATACATAGTACAATGCATTATTTCCTATTATATTAAGAACAATAAAGCACAGATTTCCCAGATTTTAATCAAGATTAGATTCAAATCTATGTTTGAGTGCAGTTAGCTTGGGAGAGCCGCTCTTTTTCAACCTGACCTATTTCACAAGGATTTTATAAGAAAGCTTAAGTAGCAACCAAACCATATAAACCAGGCATATCAAACTGCCGGCCTGTGGGCCAGATGCGTCACATCGAAACTGCACCCACCCCATTGCCGGCAATGGGGGAAAAGTCACGATATGTCGCACGACGTCACGTGACATTGCGAGTTTGACATGCCTGATATAAACTGTCCTACATCTTGAAAGAATAACATTCAAAGGTAGACTTTTATCTTTATTTACACCCACAAATTCTTGTCAATCACAAAGAGTTATTCTTGAACATGGACCCTTGTTTTTGAGAAAATTTTGTTTCCAATATCTTTGATACACTAACAGAACCTTCACCAAAATGCAACTGATACTTTTGCTGTTGTTTTTCTTCTATCCAATGTCAGATTCTTGGAGAAGTCCCTGCAGTTTTGTGGGGGTTTTTTTGGCAGTTTCTCAGAAGTGATTTGCCATTGTCTCCCTCCTAGGGCTGAGAAAAAGTGATTGGCTCAAGGTCATCCGGCCAGTTTCATAGGTAGAATTAGAACTGTTGCCTGCTTTCTAGCTTGACGCTTTAACCATTATATCAAATGTTCTCTTCCTTTATTAATTAGGACATTCTTTATTAATTAACAAGCCTCAACTTAAAACTAGGTACTTTTTAGCAAACTCTTGATTAGAATCCCGAGTCTGATCCACTTGGCATCAAACAATTTGATCTTCCAGTTAAGTAATAGAAAGGGGGAAAAAAGTGGCATTGCTTTTAACACAATCTTCTTTCAACAGACACATTACTTGGTCCCTTTCAGGGCCAAGCGCATCTCTCTCCCGTCCATGTTTACCAGGAGTCTGTTAAGTATTACAGAACTTGCAAGGAGGAACGAAATGACTCGGGATTTACAAGAACTTAGTGGAGAAGGTGGTGGACGAACTTCTCAGTTCTTCCGTTTTAGAAAACAGCGTCACTTTGGAGACAGGAGATAAATGCAGTAGAGCAGGGGTCTTCAAACTTGGCCCTTTTATGACTTGTGGACTTCAACTCCCAGAATTCCTCAGCCAGCAAAGCTGGCTGAGGAATTCTGGGAGTCGAAGTCCACAAGTCATAAAAGGGCCAAGTTTGAAGACCCCTGCAGTAGAGAATGAGCCCCCCCCCCAAAAAAAAACAAAGGTGGGACCGAAATGCTTAATTAGGCACTTCTTTGACCAGGTTAAGGTGGGAGTGGGGAAACGGAACAAATGAGGGGACAAGAAGCGCTTTACAGCGCCCCCAAAAGGGTAGGGACGAAAAGGGAGGGGCGGGGTGGGGAAAAGAAAAAAAAAGGCATGGCTCTCGAAAGGAACTCTGCCCAGTTTTACCCCCCTCCCAAAGCCCCCCACTACCTTCCCTTCTCTTCTAACCAGGTCGGAAAGAACAAGCCACTCCAGACGCGAAGGTCACGGAGGAAGCCGGAGGGAAAAAAAAAAAGGGGGCGGGAGGGCGCAGAGCCGCCTCGGTGGAGGCTTCAGAACGCGAGGCCCTCGCGCAGCTAAAGGGCCCGCGGCGGCGGCGGCGGCCTGAACGAGGCGGGGAGGGGGTCTCTCCGGGCCCCCCCTCCTCCTCCTCCCGTCGCCTTCCTCCTATTCCCTTCCCGCCCGTCTCTTCTTCCTCTTTTTACCTTCTGGGAGTTGCTCTGCTGCAGCACATTCTGCTCCACGGTCATGGCCCTTTCCCGGCTTCGGCTTCCCTCCCGGCCGGCCTAAGGGAGTGACGAAGACGGCGGGGCGCGGGCGGGTGGAGGGAAAGGCTGAGAGACCTGGAGCGAGCGCCAGGCCTAAGCGGAGCCCAGGCGGAAAAGGAGGAGGAGGAGGAAGGCCGGAGGAGGCTGCCGCTGAAGTCAACGCAGCTGTGACGCGACGCGACGCCCAAAACAAGCAGCAACCACCCCGGGGCGGGAGGGCGGGAAGAGCAGCGCCGCTTTCGAGCCGGCCTCTACGCCTGCCGAGCGGAAGGCGAGCCCACGGCGTCGCGGCCTCAACCAAACCTGGCCGGCCCTGCAGTGGGAGTTTCGGCTCCTCCCATTGCCTCCGTCGTTTCTCTTCCCTTTTACGTCGTCAGAGCGGCGGTCCTGCGCGGAGCTTACTCGGCTGAGGGATAATTGAAACTTCGCCTCAAAGTAGCGCCGCGCGAATAGGTAGATGAGTGGAAGAGAAAGAGGAAGTTTCCCTGGAAGCGGATATATATCAAGAAATTTTATTCATTGGGTGCAATGGACATTCCTCCGCGCTTAGTTTGTGTGAGGTTTACCTTCTCTTTTTCCCTGATGCTAAATATAGTGGCAATTCCCTTCTCCTCCTCCCTCCTTCCCTCCACCACTTCTTTCTACTCTACCCGACTGTCAGCGCTTTCCTCTCATCCCTCTTCAAGTTCTTACATTGTTAAGGGCGTGCCCGCTTTTGAAAAATTAAGGAAATGATAGTGAACCCTTTGGTTGAATTTCGAAAGAGAAACCTTCCTTTTCATCGCATAAACCAGGGGTAGGCAACCTCGGCTCTTTTATGACTCATGGACTTCAACTCCCAGAATTCCTGAGTCAGCTATGCTGACTCAGGAATTCTGGGAGTTGAAGTCCATGAGTCATAAAAGAGCCGAGGTTGCCTACCCCTGGCATAAACAAACATCAGATACGATCGTGTGCTCCAAGAGGGCTGGATTTTTTTTTCTGTTACAAACACCTGGCAAGAGAAAGAGGCTGATGAGTGACTGTGTGGAGATGATGCTGTTCCTCCAAAGCAAGAAGACTTGTTTTGCTTTCTGTGGGGAATTTCCCATTAAAGCGTTTCCCTGTGCAAGCAGGAGCAATCAGAAGATGCGGCCGTTAACTTGCTTGATCCTTGCTGTTAAAAAAAGAAAAGTCAACTTCATACTTAACGATGAACTGAACAATGGTTTACTGCATTAATAATGCACTTGCCTGGTTTTGCTCTACGCATTTGATTCTCGAACTTCCCAAATGGGCTGTCTTGATGTGTCACACCGAACCACAAATTTGCTAATCTCAGTATTCTGCAAACTCATCTATAAAATGTTGTGTTCTATGAAAGACACTGATTGGAGTGTTATGCGCTCCTGGCTACTTTCCTTCATGACCAGAGGCAAGCTCACCTGACCAATAACCAGCCAAGACAGTGAAGGCCTTTTGTTTCCTTTATTGCAATAAGTGGGGAGAGAAGCTATCAAAGCTTAGTTCTCTCTAAAGTTTCAACCCCAAATATTCCCTCTTTATACAACCTTGTCCCAGCCGCACATCCCTCCTCTTTTCCCATTGGCTGAGGTACTATGAGGTTACACTCTTTCCGACCGCCTCCTACGTATTTCCTGCTACATACTAAATCATACACACCATGTACATTAAAATTAAGAGATAATTTATGCAAGGTGTGTCAGTTAATATTAATCAACTAATTGCACATGCTCCGTTGCCTGAATTCTGGCCCCACTTTTTATGACTTCTTAGAAAAATAGGTTCTTTCCTGTTTTGCTAGTTATCTTCTCTTACGTATGTTTTTATAGCTTGTCTTCTTCCTTTCCCACTCTAAGACCCACCTAATTTTTGCCTACGTATTTCTCTTACATCCTTTCTTTATGTTATCCTTTCCTGTTTCCCATCTTCTGCACTCAGTAAATTTCCACTGCAGCAAATTCAATTTTAAATTTCTCTTTCAATATTAAATTTCTGAAGACTTTCCCTTTACTTCTATCAGGAGGATGGGTCCCAGTCTCTATTATAGTACCACACCTCCCATTCCTAAGCATAAGGACCCAAGTCGCTATCATGTTATTATCCTAAGGCACAGGTCGGCAACCCGTGGCGCTGGAGCCACATGAGTCTCTTTCAGCTTTCTCCTGCGGCTCCCAGTTTGCAGAGAGAGGCACTTGTGCTTCCCTTCTCTCTCTCTCTCTCTCTCTCTCTCTCTCTCTCTCTCTCTCTCTCTCTGTGTGTGTGTGTGTGTGTGTGTGTGTGTAACTCATGCTGTTCTCCAAGAAGCTGACAAGCTTATTGGCCGGAGTTCCTGCCTTTGCTGCGTCTCCACAGGAAGCAGGAAACAACAGAAAGCAGGGCAGGAGAGCCAGCCCAATAAGAATGTGTGTCAGCTTGTCTGAGAACAGCGTGAAGCCAGCTTGCCAGGTGAGCAGAAGATCGGAGAGAGGAAGGGGGGGGAGAGAAAGAGAGAGAGAGAGAGAGAACTCATGCACAGCAGCCTCTATTTCAGGGGTGTCAAACTCGCGACGTCATGTGACGTCGCATGACATATCGGAGCTTTTCCCCCATTGCCGGCAATGGGGTGGGCGCGGTTTTGTTGTGATGCGTCCGGCCCGTGGGCCGGCAGTTTGACACCCCTGCTCTATTTCTTTTTAATTAAACTCTTCAATCGAGCTCCCCCCTCGTGCGCGTGTGCATTTTGCAGCTCCCAGTGTTTTTTTTTCCTCTGGCAAACAGGTCCAAGTGGCTCTTTGAGTGTTTAAGGTTGCCGACCCGTGTCCTAAGGTAAAGCATAAGTGGGTGAGGAGTAAGAATTCTGCTTGGTATGACTGGCCAGTAATGTTGCACTACTAAGAGAAATTAAAAGGGCCACTAAAAGTTTGGTTGTACTCCTGAATATGTAAGAAATGGATCAAGATTTACAAAACAGGTATCAGCTATCAGTCTATTCTTTTCTAGTTAGCGGCCCTAGGTAGTATGCAGAAAAGAAATAAGCAGTAGTAAGTAGCAATACTACTTTGGTTTTAACTATTTTTAATGGACTATTGCAAGGGTAGGCAACCTTGGCTCTTTTATGACTCGTGGACTTCAACTCCCAAAATTCCTTAGCCAGCATGGCTGGCTCAGGAATTCTGGGGGTTGAAGTCCACGAGTCATAAAAGAGCCAAGGTTCCCTACCCCTGGACTATTGTGAGCTGCCTAGAGTTGTTATATGATATAGATGGCCATAGAAGTCCTGTAATTAAATAAATGAATGAAATTGGGAGGAGGGGGAAGGTAATGTCTACATGCCATAATCATCACAAGATGGGCCCATAGACATTGAGGTCTGCTACCCCTTGGGTTTTCATATATAGATAGTTCTTTGCAAACAACCACCTGTTCAGCAACTGTTCCAAGTTACAATGGCACTGAACAAGTGATATTTACAACTAGTCCTTGAAATTCCAGCCATTGGAACATCGGTGGTCACATAATTGCCAGTTGTACCCTTCCCTGACAGGTTTCCACAAGGGGGAAGCCAGCAGGGAAGGTCTCTCCCACCCTGCAGCAGCACCCCCAGTTCCACTGCATTGGCACCCGTGATTCACTGGCCCGTCATGCACCCTCATACATCCTGCAGCAGCCATCCCAAGTTCTTCCATGTGCTAGCCCCCTTATGTACATGCAACAGCCACTCCCAGCCTCCTCGCGTTATACCTCACTGGCCACTCACACACCTGCCTACCAGTTTGCTTAAGAAACCACCTGGCTCTTGCAATGTCTTGTTGGCTTCCTCCCTGACTTTGCTTGTTGGAAGGAAATTGTGAGGGGGGTCCTCATTTAACGAGGGCAACAGGGAATGCCAAGATTGCTGTTGCTAAGCAGTGCACCTACATGATGTTGCAGCGTACAACCACACCTCTCAGCAACAGAAATTCCAGTCCTAAATATCATTGTTAACTGAGGACTACCATTAATGCTTTTTTAGAGCAAAAAGGAAGAAATAGACTAGATTTCCACCTTAAGTGTATCTATGCCACATCACCATTCCTTTTTAATAGTAAAGACTATTTCTTTTGGCTAGTGTGCTACAAGTGCAACCAAAGCCCAATTTTACTTCAAGCTTGTGCACACTATTTTCTGCTATCTAGAATCTCTAAACAAGAAAGTAGATTGCAAGCTAATATATTTTTGTCCGTGCCCCACCGTTTAGAAGACACGTGAAGTATACTGACACACTTAAGATACAAGATCCCAAATCAGCCACTTAACCCATGAGAGAAATTATTTTAATAAGTGCTTTGAGACTTGACATTTAGTTTACCAGTTTTCCTCTGGTTTCCATGCAGTAGGACCATTCTCAGAATCTTTAAGCACATTTACATCACAGCTGTGAGCATATAATATCTGCATGCATCCTAACAAATGTAAGTTTCCAGTAGAAAATGTACAAAATAAAAAGAATAATTGTGGATTTCTGCCACCTGGGATCTGATAATGATTCAGTTCTGTTCACAAGCACGTGAGGTAGAATTTTATTTTGTTTTCTGAGTCTTCAGATATCACTGTTATTTGTAACAAGGGCAACATGAACAAATAGCTATAATGTTAGAGTTTTGGCAGCAGTAGATGAAGTTCTCAAGTGTAACAGTTCCTTTCCAAATTTGTGAAACATGCCAAGTTTCATTGTGTGTGTGTGTGTGGGGGGGAGAGAATACAAAGGAAGCTTCTATGCACTGGCCCTTCTTTCCTACCACAAGGATTGCTTGTTTTTATATAATGCTGCTTATTTCTCAAGTTCTTTAGATTAAGCTCTTTTCTCTATCACCATGTCAGTGTCCTTACCTTTAAGCCAAGAAAATAATACATCAGCATAAACTTTGCTGTCCCCATAGCTTACCTCTTACAATAACTCAGCTATGAATCTAGACAGAAATGCTAGCCCCACCCAATTCAATATAGGGCAGTTTCAAGGCAGTGATTGGTAAACTTCCTTCTACCTTTTTTCGTCCCATTCAATTTCATTTACTTGTGGGAACCATATGCTGATAATTCTGACTGTGTTGAAGTTGGGGAATCAAGATGCAATTAAATTACTTATTGATTTAGATGGATTTTTTTTAATGTTTACTGTGTGCTCTCTGATGGCTAAATTCTGACAGTTGACAGTCTGAGTTCTGATTACAATGTGTAGTAATCCAGTTGATCAAACATGGCAGCATCTGTGAAAGCTTTCATAGAACTGTTAGTCTCTTGGGTTAGACTTCCCCACCTCAGAAATAAAGAGAAATAGGATGAGTACGGTAGATGAAGTGAGTGGTTTTTCTCAAGGGTTCATCAATAGCCAAATACCTAGGAAATCAGTGCCCAGCAATAGGATGGAAGGGAACAGATCAATAGCAAACCTGCTGGGCTAATTTTAGTTGAGCAGATTTGTGATCCTCTCACCCCAGGGTATTTCATTCATATGCACTGTATTTTTTGCTTGTGGTTTTTATAGTAAGAGGGAAAATATCATTTTAAACTGAAACATCATAGCCACTTCGAACTGTCAATTTTGAGAAAACAAAGCCTCTGCATAGACTTATTATTGTTTGATGGTGCCATGGTAAGCAAACCATTGTAGAGCATTAAAAATGTCAGCTGTCAGCTTCTAAGTTCTGGATGTGTTTTTTTTCTTTTTGGGAGATACAATTCCATGTTTTCTTTACTAGTTAGTAAGGACTATTAATTTTGCTGTGATTTTTAGCCATGTACCCATGTCTGGCATGAAGATGTTTACTAATCATTTTTAGAGAAAATATCCTCACAATGTTACTTCCATTTTTTGCTGGCCAACCAGCAAGGCAGTTCTAAGTCATCTTTACCTGATCTGATGTGGAAGTATTGTTTTTCTTTTCTCTTGCACAAGATTTATTTGTACATGATGTAGGAATATAGGGAATATTCTTTATAAAGAGCAACAAATTACTCATGTCCAGATCACTTGGCAGGTCAGCTATGGGAAAATATCCTCCTGTCTGGTTGCCAGGCAATGTTCTTGTTCTGCAATGTTGTTATTGGCTATGAGACAGACTAATACCCCAGCTTCTGCAGTTGCTTTATTAGCTGGGGTTTGAAAGGAATATCAATTTACTGAACTATTGAATAATTGTTGCTGATGCTGATATATCTGAGAGAAATTAACCCATAGAAATTAACATCTTTCACACAGACCAAAACTCCTTTCCTGAACAATTGCTGTTCAGTAGCAATTACTAGTAGCAGAGTGAGCGCCTGTTACTCATCCCAGCTTCTGCCAACCTAGCAGTTCGAAAGCACATCAAAATGCAAGTAGAAAAATAGGAACCACTACGGTGGGAACGTAACAGTGTTCCGTGTGCCTTTGGCGTCTAGTCATGCTGGCCACATGACCACGGAGACGTCCTCGGACAAGCGCTGGCTCTTCGGCTTTGAAACAGAGATGAGCACCGGCCCCTAGAGTCGGAGACGACTAGCACACGTGTGTGGGGGAACCTTTACCTTTACCTTTTTACAGTATATCTAACCTGCACAGATATGGATGTCCACTAGAAAACTCTTTTAAAACTTTGATTTCATGTAGTTGTCAGTATATTAATAACTTTTGGAGAAGGATGAAGAGGAGGAGAAAGAGGTGGAGTAGGATGTGATTTTGGCTTCAGTTCATGAAGAGTACACACTGTTCCAGTATTTGAGGGGCTGCCACAAAGAAGAGGGCATCAAACTATTCTCCAAAGTACCAGAGGGCAAGACAAGAAACAATGATTGAAAACTGACCAAACAGAGAAGCAACCTGGAATTAAGGAGAAACTTCCTAACAGTGAGGACAATCACCCAGTAGAACAGCTTGCCTTCAGAAATCGTGGGCACTCCATCACTGGAGATTTTTAATATAATAATAAATATTAATAGCAATAATATTCAAAATAGGAGCTTGACAACATATGTTTTCATATTTCAAGCTAATAATTAGAGCAATATGTTGAAGATGTCAAAAGGTAAGCAGTGTTAGGCTTGCTTAGTATATGGATGGAATAGTGCTGGGATATCAGAGGTATTGCAACACTGAATAGCAAATTTTACTTCTTTTGTATATACATGCAGCATTGCAACACATGTAAAAAAGAGAGGAGCCTATACAACACCACCACAATACGACTGTCATTTTCAGCACACATTACTCACAAGCCATGAAGAGCTCTGACTGTGGACCAGACTGAGAAGTAGAGGAAAAAATATATGGTAGATTGCAGTGGTGAACTGCTTCCATATGGATGCCAAGAAAACTGAATGGATGTTTTCATTAAGCCAGCAAAAGTTAAGCTTAAAGACCTTGTTGTAACTTTTCCACAAAAGACATCTTTCTTTGAAATAATAAAACAACCAGTTTGCATGCACAGAGAATACATCTGCCACCAAAACAAAGTCTTGTATGCATGCAAGTAGAGAGACAATTAGGAAGAGCTCTTGAATCAGGTACACAAGGCTTGTAAAAATATCATTGACTTCATAATTAAAAAGGAAGGGTTTCGTGGGTACTTCATTTTCAAAGCATTTTCTTTGCCTATTTTACACACCTGTAATACTGATACTTTTGTCAAACAATAGTTTGCATATTTACTCAGAAGCAATTTTGACTATGTTCAAAGGAATCTACTCTTAATAATTGGGCATATATCTATAGCTTTTATCTGTCACTGGCATTTCTATCTAAAATCTGCCAGAGCAAATTTGAAATCACTTATTGAAGGTTCATAATGTGATAGTAACTTGATGAATAGTACTTCCACGTACTCTACTGGAATCCCCTACTAAGGACATTTTAAAGATAATTAATTTGAAATAATGTGTCCAAGTGTCAGATGCAGTAACACATCTTTTTCTTGATCTTCTGTTTCATGCTTCACTAACTATAAAGTTAAATAATATACTGGTTGATAGTCTCTCAAGATGCCAAGTCAGGAACTTCTTCATCAAAGTATTAATTGCAATGACTTTATTAAATAATGTTATGACTGTAGTTGTATGATTACTTAAATAGAAATAAGATTTGTAATTTGTTGCAATGACCCTTGAAGGGCAAATAGAAATTTGTAGAGTAATGATTTACAGTGGTAAAACTATGTGGGGGGAAAATCAGACACACTTTTGGCTATTATTTATTTATAAATAAACAAAAATCTATTTGCTAAATGATGGCACCACCAATAATCTTTTCTATATCATTCAGTCTTATTGACATTTGTAGTTGACTTTCTTTTCACACTAACTCCTAAAGCACAGTTTATTTAATATACCCAGTTAGTGTAAGTATATTCACATAATATACCTTGTTTGTTTATTCGTATCAGAAGCATCACAATTAAAATAAGGGATAAGGTAAAGGTAAAGGTTCCCCCGCACATGCATGCTAGTCGTTTCCGACTCTAGGGGCTGGTGCTCATCTCCATTTCAAAGCCGAAGAGCCAGCGCTTGTCCGAGGACGTCTCCGTGGTCATGTGGCCGGCATGACTAGACGCCAAAGGCGCACGGAACGCTGTTACCTTCCCACCGTAGTGGTCCCTATTTTTCTACTTGCATTTTTACGTGCTTTTGAACTGCTAGGTTGGCAGAAGCTGGGACGAGTAACAGGCGCTCACTCTGTTACGCGGCACTCGGGATTTGACCTGCCAAACTGCCGACCTTCTGATCGACAAGCTCAGCGTCCTAACCCACTGAGCCACCGTGTCCCTCAAAAATAAGGGATACTGTATGACATAAAATTTAAAATAGAAAATCTGAGATTAAAATATGTGCAAGTTAAACAGATCTTGCCCAGAAACTAGCAACATTAATTGCCTGTCAGCCGCCATGAAGTCCTTAAGTGTAGAGTGATCAGGACAAAAAGAGAAGGTATATATGTGTGTGTGTGTGTGATGTTGTCTGCATGTTACCACAGTCATAAAGGGCAGAAGCCACCAGGTAGCCCCATTTGTTCAGAGTGTCTCTGGATTTTGTTGCACCCATGTGCAATCTATTCAATGATTTCCAAACTTCCCAGCTTTCACCAGACCCAGGTGCCAGCTCCATTGTTGGTTCTATCTGATGTTGTTTATTTGTAGCTTTCTATAGTTCCACTCTTTCAAATTCTTCAGAGTCTTCTGTTGACCTAAGGACGCTTTTCCTGGGTTTTAATTTGATAAGCTGGTTGTAGGCCATTGAGGAGGGGTTGTCTAGATCAGTGGTGGGATTCAAATATGTGAACAACTGGTTCTCTGCATGGACGCCACTTTCGGAAGTCTGTTCTGAGTTTGGGCCTCTGAGACCCAGAATGGACTTCCGGAGGTGGCGTCCACAAACTTCCAGTGGGCTGTTCTGTACCTGGGAGACCTCCCCCAGGCCTCCGAGGCTTAGAATAAACCTCTGGAAGTGGCATCCTCACAATTCTGGTGGGTCGTTCTGGGCCTGGAAGGCCTCCCCCGGGCCTCCGAGGCTCAGAATGGACTTCCAGAAGTGGCATCCATGCACTTCTAGTGGGCCGTTCTAGGCCTGGGAGACCTCTCCCAGGCCTCTGAGGCTCAGAACGGACCTCCGGAAGTGGCGTCCACACAATTGTGGTGGGCCGTTCTGGGCCTAGGAGGTCTTCCCTGGGCCTCCAAGGCTCAGAATGGACTTCCAGAAGTGGCATCCATGCACTTCTGGTGGGCTGTTCTGGGCCTTGCGAAAAAGGACTAGGGCTTCAGCCAGTTCACTGAAGTCAACAAAAAATTAGCTACCGGTTCTACCAAACCGGTGTGAACCAGCAGAATCCCACCACTGGTCTAGATATAGATGATGATAAACCCCTCTCTCTATATGCTGGTGCTTCTCTGCAAACAGCAGATGGGGGAATACCTGATAGGTGGTAGATCTTATTAATGGGTAGGTTTAAGGCATCTGGTAATTATTCTGTTAGCTTCATTTAGAGCAACAGCTACTTTCCCAGCATGTGCTGATTTATACCAGACTCAGCAGGCATATTCACCTGCCAAGTAGAAAAAGCTAGAGTTGTTGTCTTAAGGACCCTTGGTTTGGCACCCCAGATAGAGCTTTTTACTTTCCTGAGGATGTTATTTTGTCCACTGATCTTCAGTTTATTGTTAGTAAAGTGCTAGTTATATCTTAGGTCCCTATATAGAGTAACCCCTAAATATTTAGGGTTGTAACAATGTCCCAATATCATCCCTTTCCACATAATATGCAGGTTCCAAGCAGTCTGTTTACTGCAAAGATGGAAGGCACATACCTGAGTTTTTCTTAGATTTGGACTTAACTGGTTATCAAATACTATCGATCCAACTCTACCAGAGCTTCAGTTAAATGTTGTTCAACCTCCTCAAATGTTTCTCCCTGTAAAGCCGTTGCTCGATGATCAGCATAAATAAAGTTGTTGGTACCTTCTGGGAGCAGCTAATCATAGCCGTAAATATTAAAAAGAGTTGGAGTCAATATGTTAGCCTGCGGTAAGCCATTTCTTTGGTTTCTCCACCTATTTTGCATTCTACAAAAGCTCTACAAAAGATTCTGAAGCAGATTGCTGATGATATTTGTAAGTTTAAAATCTTTAGTCATATCATAAACTTTCTGCTTCAGTCTTCTAAGATTGATGGTATCATACGCAGATGTAAGTTCTATAGATAGAGTTCCTGTCACATTGCCCTTTTGGAATCCAATTTTGATATATTGGGTTCAATTCAGGATCTGTGCAGTGCAATTTTCTTTCAATTTCTCTTTGCCCATCAAAGAACTGAAGCACTGTGGTCATACATTCTGATTTACAAAATATATATAGCAATAATGTGAATTATTTACATTATGTCTAGACATGATTCTATGCTAACAAAATTATTTTTCAAAATTACTTGCATATACACAGGTAAATCTGTACCTGTAGAAACAAATAATTTCTTTAGTAGAAGCCAACACATTTGAAATGTTTTTTTCACAGTTGTTCAATCATAATTATTTTATAATGATTATATATTTATAATTTAAGAAATGTAATATGTCTTGCTTTGGAATATAAAATAAGGTGGCTCAGGATTTTGATTAAAGGGTTATAAGGGTTAATAATGCCCATAAGATTTAATATTTTGCACATAAGCTAAACTATTCTTTAGAATTTGTTTTTAGGAATGTTTTCATTTACAAAACTTTCTGCAGTCTTTCTGTTCATCCATGTTGATAGCTTTGTTCTGTATCATCCTTTATTTTTAAATTCCAACCCTGGATTTTCAACACAATCCTGGCCTTCAGAAATAATAAACTTTCAAAAACACAAAAATCATACATACATACACATACACACACATTAATATGGAATATGGATATACAATTGAGAAATAATTTAAAGGCTGTGAAGGAAAACACTGCAAAATAAAAAGTTATTTAGTTCTTTAAGTGCCCAAACAGATGTGGCTGAGCAATTTATGTTGCAATTTATATAATTATTTAAAATCAATTGCTGTGATCTTTTTGCAGGAACTGAAGCTAATGAACTACTGTTTCTTCTGCTTCTTTGCACAGGATGAATTTTGAATAATTTAATGATTTTTTTTTCAGATTTGGTCTTGATTGCATTAATTCAAATCACTTGCTCTTGAGCACTCAAAATCAAGTCTTCAGTTTCTCTTTTTAATGTTCCAGTTGTAAACCATTACCAAGTTTTATTTTGATCCGCTTTCCCCTCAATCTTTTGTGGAAACTGATCATATAATGTTTTTCCTTGCCAGCATCCCATTTGTGTTTTATTACATTATTTCAATACTCACTTGTTTCTTATACATTTAGTAAGTTCCATTTTTTAAATTGCATCAATGCTTATCCTTGGCTGCCTTTTACATAATCAGCCAATGCATGCTTTTCTTCCACAATATTTTGTTTGATTTGAAGTAAGCATCTGTCTCTATTTCTGCAGGACAGGTATAATCTAACAATATATAGTAACTGTTGAGATGCAATACAATGTAATCCAATATTTAATAGCAGGCCATAACAGTACTGTTTTTGAACCCAGTGTACTTTTGTCTGTGGTTGTTGTTCTTCCAGTAATCATACAGGACTAAGCCCTGATTGCCCAGCCATAGCTCTTCAGTTCCACTGCCAATTGTCAGCAGATGTCCAGGAACTCTAACATCTGACACAGTCCTTGTTGAACTAGGCAAGAATCAATCTTTTGCTGTTTCCTCATCATAGTGAATGGGTTGGTGGATACACTTAGTATGGATCTTCTGCTGAGACCTATCTAACATGAGTGACCCTTTTGATAGAATATACTATCGCAGGCATCTCAACATTATCAGAGCACACAAAATCCTCTCTCATGACACGGGGCATCCATGATGGGGATTATTATGGTTGGTTTAAGAGCCAGGTAGCATTTTTATCCACCCACTGAGTCTTCCCCAAAGATCTGATGCAGGCAGAGGTCGTTTGATGGTATTAAAAGTATCATTGCAGGATGTGAGCTATTCCAAGTAAAGCTAACTTTTCTGATGGGGATTTTGCCACAGTTGATGATGTTCAAGTGGTGCTCCAGAAGTTTTGGGGTTGTACTCAAGGCACCTATCTCTATTGATACTGTTTTTGCTTTATTTTGCCACAGTCATTCTACTTCTATTTGCAGCTCTTTATATTTTGTGATTTTCTCCATTTATTTCTCTTCTGTTCTGCTGCCTCCAAGTACTGCCAGGTCCACTATCCAGAATTTTTTTTAATGGACAGTTGTTAAGTCTGGGATGTTATGTGATAGGCGACTGTTGGTTTGAATTCTAAAGTCCCAGAGCATTGTAGTTACTTCATTTTCTATTACTTTGTGTAGGAGATGAACAGGCTGAGGTCAAATGCGTCATCAGTTTGGAGTCACTACACTCTCACAAGAAACCCAAATCCAGCCCTCCCCTTGCCTTGAATTCTGTTGCCAATTTCGTTTGACTGTTAGTAGATCAGATTGCAGTGTATAAGTTGGGTGTAATAAATTTTTAATGCTTTGAACTTAACTCCATTTCCTGGTGACATTTACTGACACTAAGTCTATTTTGTGGTGATTATCTTCATCCAGACTCTTGATATTATTATTTTTTCTTATTATATATTGAATAATGTGAAATCACAGCTGCTAATTCTTTAGCTGGTATTGGCCTCCATACACATCCAGTTCTTCCCAAGAATGTAGAATGCTATAATGTATAAGCATAGTATATGTGTGGTTCTATTATTATTATGGTTGATGGCACAGTCAGCCAAATGTTTAGATTTATTGTTATATTATCCGCCTGAATTACAGAGATCTAAATAGGGCTTTCTTAAGGTTGGACAGCATCAGAAACTAACAATAAGCAGGATTACTATCAAGGGATAAGTGCCAAGAGATCATGCTAGATACGACTAAAGAACAAATAGAACTCCACAAGAATCAGGAAAATCTTAACATTTAAAAAGTGTACAGTAAGAAATATTTTTTTTTATCTCCTTTCTGTGACACAGCAATTCCCTGCAGGAATATTCCATTCAATCATGACTAATTCTTAGAAACTGACTAAACAAATCCATGAAGTTTTCCTGGCATAGTTTTTTTATATTTGGTTTTCCATTCTTACGAATGAGACTATGTGACTGGCCCAATGTGGCTTTTTGCCTACTAGTTGAACTCACAGTATCCTGGTTTCTACCCTGATGTTCTAAGCACTACAACAACCTGGCTCTTTTACTGTTATATACAATACTAGAAAAAGAAATAATCACCTGATTTTCAGCAAAGGATTGGTTCATGTTTTTCCCCCCACAGGATTATGAAAGAAAACTTTCAAACAATTCTGTTTACATCATAATATTTGGAGTTCTGTTTACATCATAATTTTCCAGATATTTTCTCTTTATATCTTTCTTTACTTTAAATTATTATTGTGGTTTGAAGTTTTGTAATGTCATTAACATTGTTGCATGTATTTTTCTTTCCTTTTGTTAATTACTTTATCATTAGTAATTTTTTCCCCCTTAGTCTAGGAAGCTTAGAGGGGACAGATTATTTGGCAAAGTTGTTCTGGAGAGCTGACATATGGTTGTTATTGGGTTTCAGCAGTGTATTTACTACCTCAACTATTCTTAGATTGAAAGGAATATGTGATTTCACAACCAGTGCAAAAGACACACGTGAGTTTTTGCTTATCAAGCTAGTAAAATAATTTTATGCATTGAACCATTTGTAATTAGAGTTTGTAGATATTGGTACAATTATATTTACTACAAAACAAAGTTGATGTTATTTTATAATTCTACATTTGTAAAATAATGAAACATTTTCAAACTGTTTGTTATATATGCAGTCCAGGGATTTTTCAGTAAATGACATTCAATGGCAAAATCAGGTAGATTCTAAATTTTATATCTGTTGTTAGAGATAGGTCAATATTGTTAGTTCTCTAAGTTATGTTTGAAACCATCTTCTGAAGCTGGATTTTCTAAATACACAGATAAATAGAATTTCCTCTTTGTGTATTCTGAAAAGAGATGCACCAGTTAAACCAGTTAAATGTTGAGATCCAGTTGTGGGAGGTAAGTGAAAATGGGTGGATGA